>NC_143568.1:82821287-83124318 GCF_054136105.1 Typopeltis vanoorti
GATATTATATTCAAAAACAAGGAGAAAGAACTCAAATATGTCTGAAAGTGTAACTATGTTGCAGTCGTGACACTTTATCTCGTTTCTTAACATTAATTTCCCGCGTGATTAGGTTCGTATTTTTCAAGTGGTGCATTGGACAGCAATTTCAGACAACTCTTTTATCATTTGAACAAAGGTTTATTAAATTCCCTAACATGGTACAATTCAATTTTTTTATGATTACTCAATTTAATGCTAAACTAAATACTTACAAACATACATTAGCTTATTACAAGTGATTAGGCTATGATCCTTCAATGGGTATTACGATCATGCTGCCATAACAATTCAACACATAAATTCACTTGACATGGACAAATAAGATTAATTCACACTATTTAACTCTTCAAACTTAAGTAGATTAACTAAACCCTTTTCTGCACTAACACACAACAATGACATTTTAACTTTCCAATACAATACAATAGACATGCAAAATTCTCAGGACACTTAAATATTCACATAACATTAACACTAGCCAGCTTACTTTCAATATATTCTGTCAGATACTAAAGTCCTAGTATAAATTTTCCTTGGTCACTTTATCAGTTCCGTATTAGAATAATGATACTTATCACAGACACATTTTTAGTTAACATTAGAGATATTTTACAGTACCTTTCTTTCTTGGGATTTTCATATGGATCTTTACCTTCTTCTGATTGAATTATCTTGATATAACCTCATCGATAATCTGCTTCTCCTACGTTCCTTTTGGAGTTGAACTATACTTAGACACACTCTGAATCATCTATATATCGGCTGTGCAACTCGCCACGTGGACATCGATTTCTTTATTTCTTTCCCCTTCTTGTAGTTGTCACTGAAGTCAAACACAAAGAATATGCTTTCTTTTTCTCAACTATATGGCATTCTTCGCGTCTCACATAGGAAATACGGAACCGAGATTCCGCTCACTTTTGTTTCCGTGTTGTGGCGTTGGAGATATAACTCCAATCTCACCACTCAGGAAATCACCGTGAAATCCCTACGAAAGAGCTCGCAAAGGACTCTCCTGGAACGGAATCAAAACGAAAACCAAAAAAGCCTCTTGGGGGGGGGGGTTTCCAACCCTTTTATACCTGTTCTCCTAACGGCACTTTTTCTAACTTCTTTTCTCCGCCCCCTTCTTGTTTTTACTTCACCAACCAAAGGGGGTGGCATTTTTCTGCCAAACGTCATTTGATCGGCGGGCCCGTAACGATGAAATTGTCACCAATTCAATCCGGGAATCGGCCCTGAGCGATAGTCTGTTGTTTTCCTTTGCTAGCCTCTAATTTAATCCCCTTTCCAAAATTTTTCTATGAACTTACTTAATAACTTAATCTCTAGCCTCTCACATACCATCCTTTATGACTAATCCTTTTCTGTCTTATTTATTTAACTTTTCTCATTTAAATCATATCACAATATTAATATATTCTTTCTTTTGTTAGTTAGTTTAACAAAACCTTTATATTTTATATATTTTATTGGATGCAAGAATCTTTCTTTTTCTTTTAATTAATTCAACTATTATCTTTTATGCAGGGTTTTTAATTTATATTTTTTTTTATTCTTCATGTTACACCATGATAGCTGAGAATTCTATATTCTCAAGATATCAGGTGTAACAGTTGATCTATTCAACGAAACTAGTAAACTAGTATTATCTTTTTAAATAAATCATGTCACTTCTTTATCTCTCGGTATCAGTCATTTAAACTAAGGGCTGTGCATTAAGGATAAATATTAAGAATACTGATCAGAGCTTATTCTAGCTTTACTATGAGTTGGCTTGACTTGCACTACTTTGAGGGTCAGCTAGACTTGCAATATGTGCGTGTGCAAACTTGACTTATTTGTCAGTTTGCTTACTTGGGAAATGGAGTAAAACCAAGTTTAAAATAGCTTGGCATCTTTAACACACACATATATATAATACAGTGTTTATATAGCGTGTATATATATTTAGCATTTAGTTTAGTAGTTCCTCGGCAGTAAGGAATGATAGTGGCTGCAGCTGCAATCACAAATGGCGTGTCACCAAGTCCTCCATCATTTAAGAACTCTATTATACGTAACATAATTAAGGACTTTGTGGCATGCAATGCTTGCAGCATGTATGCGTCCCGGGAGTTGGATATGTGTCAGGTGCAAAATGTAGGAAATGGGAGGAATTCAATGAATTAGATATTTTGATAACTGACCTAGTTGTGTCAAGTACAGGAAATGAATGTTGGGAGTGTGGAAGGCTTGAATGACCGTGAAGTTTGTGGAGATGGTCTTTGACTGGTGAGTAAGAGTGACTAACTTGCAGAGAGGGATAGATGAGCTGAAAGAGGAGGTGGATTATTGCAAAGTGAATCAGAGTAGGAGTGAGAGAGAGTTTTGGGCATGATAAAAGAGGAGAGAATAGTAACAGTAGAAGAGAGGGAGTGAGAGAGAGAGTTATGGGAATGATAGAAGAGGGAAGAATGGAAAGTCAAAAAGAGGAAGTGGGAAGAATGCCAGGGAGTGCTGGAACCAGGGATAGAGTGATGGCAGGACAGTGGGTAAGTTGGGGCACACAGAGAGAGAGAGAAAGGGTTAGAGGAGAGAGAGTGAGGAATGCAGGTGAGCAATCAAGGAACAGAGTGGTAAGAGGTGTGTTGTTTGGAGACTTGATGATCTGTGGTGTGCAAGATAGGATGCTAGGGGAGTGTTTGCCTGCAGGGACAATAGAAAGTGTGGCTATGGCAATTAAGAGGGGTGAAAGGATGAATGAAATGATTGTGATGGTGGGCACAAATGACTTAAGAGGCAATGTAAATCGGCCAGCAAGAGATCTGAAATTCTTGCTTGAGGTTGTGCAAAAGAAAATGCAGAGAGAAAAGATTGTGTGTGTGTTGCCCAGATTATTGGGATCTCTGAGACGTTGTTGATGGAAGATGATATAATAACAGGAATTGAAGTAGCAGGGCACAGCATTTTTTGGCAGGATAGGAAAGGAAAGTGTGGTGGTGGAGTACTGCTTATGATAAGTGATGACTTATGTCCTCTAAGAGTGGAGGCTTTGGAAGGCAGTGACACTAATGGTTTTGAAAGCATGTGGTGTAAGGTAGAAGTAGCCAAAACTGGATATTTAGTGGGGTGGTGCTAGTGGGGAGCAAAGAGGGTGGGGGAGTGGAAAATGTTTAGGCAGTTGAGCCTGGCAATTGCAAGAAGAATGATGGTTATGGGAGATTTTAACTACAGCAGTATAAGCTGGGAAGAGGAAAATGCATGTAGTAATAAGGAGATGGAATTTCTAGAATTCTTGAGGGACAAATGTCTTAGGCAACATGTAATAGAGGGAACAAGAGGTTCAAGAGTTTTGGATTTGGTCATAGCATCAGAAGAGCTGATAATAAGTGAGATGACATCTCTCTCCCACCAGTTTGAGAAAGTGACCATATGGTTTTGACTTGTAAAATGAATAGACATGCAGGTGCATCAAAGAAAAGGGAACGTATGTAGAATTATAAGGCAGGTGATTATAATAGTCTTAGGTATCAACTAGGGACAGTTCCAGGGAGGGCAGAATTGGAAGGCCAGGATATCATTAGTGCTTGGGAAATTGTGAAAGAATATTTGTTAGCAGCAATAGTAATCTGTATTCCACGAGTGAAGAAGCAGACACAATTTTGTGTAAAGTGGATGACAAATAGGAACTGCAGTTGAAAAAGAGATTATGAAAGAGATATAAGGAGAGGGGTGGAGGGCAGATACATGGGAGAATATAAGACGCAGGCCAGGAGAATAACTGGTATGGTTAGGAAGGCAAAACTGGAATATAAGAAGAGATTGACACTAAGATCCAAAGAAAATCCTAGGGAATTTTTTAGCTATGTGGCTAGGAGGAGGAGAAATGATTGTGGAAGAATGACATTGCAGGATAAAAATGGGAATAGAGTGACTGATGCAGAGGACATAGTGGAGTTTTTCAATGAGCACTCTTTTGGAGTATTTTATCCTGGAGGAGAAGGTTTTAATACTAGAGGGATAGGGCAAGTTCAGGGTTTAGAGATTTTTTTTTAAAGAATAAATTATCTATTACACATTTTGTATGCACTTGATAGTTTATTATTGAACTAAATGAATGCATTGATTTGAATGAGATTTATTGGAAATGATAACCATAATTCAATTTAAATGTATATATTTATATGAAAAATATATGCGCATTTAATACATGCTAATTTTTTCAAACACTTGAAGTGTGCATGATTTACTGTTTTCAAGTAAAGCATGTAATTATAACGTAATGGCGGCTCATATTTATCGCTTCATGACTGAAAAAAAAAAAATTGGAAATATGTCACGTAGTGGAACATGCATGGAGTGAAAAGAACCGTGTAATATTTCTGTGAGAGAGAAATGAAGATTTTTGGAACTCGAAAGCACATATTTATGAATTCTTTCATATAGAAAGAAAAATGTTTAAAAGTTATGGGAGGATAAATTACAGCAGATTAAATTTTTTAATTGCAATGTAAAAATGAACAGTCTTTCATATAGAAAGAAAAATAAAGTTTTGAGCCTTAAAGAAGATAAAAGGAAGGAAGAAAGTGAAGATGATTGGCTTATGTAGAGATAAATAAGACACTAGATAAGAACAGGGATCTACAAGTTGTCCAACAGATAAAAGAGTATACAAAAAACACACAGGTAGGTTATTACTTATGTACATGAATGCCAGGAGTATCAAAAACAAAGGAGTAGAGTTTGTTGCCTTGGTCAGCACGTTGGTACCTCAGATTGTAGGCATTAGTGAGACCTGGCTATCAGAAGCAAACATATACTAACTGGTATTGGGTGTAAAGGGTACAGTATTTTCAGGAAGGATAGACAGGATAGATGAGAATGGGGTGGGTGTACTAATCATATTTGGATGACTTGAATCCAGTTAGTGTTGAGACCTGTGACTGTAATACTAGTAACAGTTTTTCATCTTGCAGTGAGTTTGAAGCCATATGGCATTAGGTGGAGGTTAACAAGATCAAATGCATAGTGAGGTGTTGCTACAGACCTAGTAGTGGATTGGTTGCTAGTGATGAAGATATGCATCCCCAAATGAAGATGGGGGGTGAAAAAAAGTAATCATAATACGGGACTTTAATTATCCAAACATTCTTCTCATAAAATCTCATGAGAAGAATAAAACTGAATTTTTTGAGTTGTTGTGAGACAACTTCCTCAATCAGTGTGTGAAAGAAAAAAAACTAGAGGTCCAACAGTGTTAGATTTGATTTTAGTGTCAGAGGGAGTTTTAGTTAAAGACATGACTATTCTGCCTCCAGTTGGTGACAGTGACCATGCAGTACTCACTTGGGAAGTAGCTAAGTTTATGAATATTCCATTCAGAAAAGGTTTCATGCGGAACTACAAAACAGAAAATTATGACCAACTGAGGAGTATGTTGGATTCTGTGCCATGGTATCAGTTATTGGATGGGAAGGATATTGAGAGTGCATGAGAGTGTTTAAAAAATACTTAAATGATACACTATCAGAACATATCACTAAAGTTTACAGAACAAATAGAGTAGAAGTGAAATGGATGTGTAATCTTATTAAGCAAGAAATTTGAAAGAAAAGAATTATGTGGAATGAATACCATCTGCATAAGGATGATATCCATTATGAAAATTATAAGCAGCAGGCCAGAAGAATCACAACTGTTTTACGGAAAGCTAAGTCTGAGTATGAAAAGAAACTGGCTCTACAAGCTAAAGACAACTCCTAAGAATTCTATCGTTATGCTGCAAGTAAAAGAAAGAAGGAATATGAGGAGGAATCTAAAAGCTATCAATCTGGTGTAAGCAACATTGTGCTTACTGCTACCTCTTCACTGAATGAAGAAACTCAGGTGTATGAGGAGGAAGTATGAGAGCTGTTGCACAAACTGAATAAGCATTCAGCAGTTGGGACTGATAAGTTATCAGCACAGGTGCTAAAAGAGTATTCAGCTGAACTGGCTATTCCTCTGACCAGGCTATATAATTTCAGTCCCAAAACAGGGAAGATTCTGTAGGAATGGAAAGGATGTACAGTAATGCTATTGCACAAAGGTGGTGTAAAGACTGATGTATCTGGCTATCAACCAATCAGTATTACTGGAGTGGTGGTGAAGATTTTGGAAAAATTGGTTAGGGCTTGCATACAGAATTGGATTGAAACAGAATCTATACTTTGTAATGAACAGCATGGGTTTATTATGGGAAATTATGTTTGAGTAACTTCCTCACATTCTATAAAATGTTACCAATGAGTTAGATAAGAATGCATATATTGCGATACTTTTGGATTTTGCTGAGGCTTTTTATAGAATACAGCATGGAAAACTGTTGCATAAATTGGAGAATATGTTTTGATAATAAAATATTAGCATGGATAAGAGGATGGCTAACTGGCAGCTATTAAAAAGTGGTACATGGAGTGTGTGAGTCTGCAGGATTTAAGGTAACTAGTGGTGTAGCACAAGGATCAGTCCTTGGTCCACTGTTATTCAATCTGTACATTAATGACATTGGGAAGAATTTGACAGGTGACATAGCTGTTTGGCATGACTTAAAGATAGATAGGGTAATCAGTTATGCTGCTGATATGTAGTAGACTTGCAGAATAATGGAATAAGCTAGAATTGTGGGCATGGAAAAATGGCTGTCAGCTTAATGCTAATAAATTTAAAGTCATGCACTTCAGTTATATTAGATATCCAATGCCATATTATATTGGTGGAATTATGCTAGAAGAAACTGATCAGGCTAGGGATCTTGGAGTTTTAATAGATAAGAAGTTGAAGTGCAAGGGTCATATAGCAAAAATTGTAAATACAACTCAGAGCATATTTAAATAATATCATTGCTGAGACGAACCTTGGCACGTAAAGATAAGGAAGTGATTTTGCTTCTTTACCTTGATAAGACATCACTTGGACTATTGTGCACAGGTCTGGGCTCCTTGTTTTTTTGGTGATTCTGATACAGTAGAGAGAGTACAAAGGATAGTGTTAAAATGATATTAGCATTATGGAATACTATAATAATACTCATAATATTATTATTAAAACAGACTGAGAATTTGTAGATAGGCAAAAGTGGAGTGATATGATTGAGACTTACGAACTTCTGAAAGGGTCATACAGGATTTCAGTTGAAGGAATTTTGCATTTTATGGAGAGCGGGGAAAGGACAAGAGTATCCTTGGAACCTGAGAATGAATGCCATCTAGAAAGGGTTGAAGACTAGATTTTTGTCTCATAGAGTGGCACGTGATTGGAATGAATTGCCATTGGATGTTGTGCATGCAAGTAGTGTGAATGAATTCAAGAGCAAGCATGATAGCTGGTGCATGTAATGTGTGATGTCCCTCGATGAGTGACTCCCTGGAGGTCTCTCTCAATAATAATAATAATAATAATAATAACCAGCAACTAAAATTGCAGCTGTTTGCATCTCTGGAAATAAAACTTCTCTGATGAATTTGTTGGCAGTTATCTGTGATCCAATAATTTAACATTGAATGAAGATGTTTTAAGAAAAATAAATAAATAAATTATGTGAAAAAAAATTATATATTTTGAATGCATTTAGAACAAGGCTGAAAATTCACTCGCCCCTTGTCTCTGTTTACTCCCCTGTACCGAATGGATTTCTGGAGCCCCAAGTGATGGAGACATGCCTCATCACATTCCACAATATAGTAAAGAAGTGCACTCCTTCATTCTTTTGTGACATACCAAATGCTTAGAACAGTTAACTTCAGCTTATTATGTGGAACTAAATATTTAAATGTTAATGGCTGTGATGTTGATGATTATTTATTATTATTTATTTTTTTTTTTTTTATATATATTAGAGCCACACATACAAAACCTCAGTTTTGTGTTTGTGTGGACAGGAGGTTAAAGGGAAAATAGGAATCTGCTGATCTTTCTAGAAGAGTTGGAGGAGGATGTCTTTGGGAATGACAGATGGAGACTGTTCCAAAACAACAAAGGTATATAAAATGAAAGAGGAGTTTGGTCGAGTATGTTTGAGGCTCATTAGTAAATGGATATTAAGCAGCAATTTCTTATGTTCTTACAGTTCATAAACCAAGTGAAAGAATGATAGTGGTTCAACAGAACATTATCATTGAAATAATAAATTTAGTTTAATCCTTTATCCAAGTGTGAGCAAACAAAGTTTGCATCTGAAAGTATCTTCAGGACTGCAGTAGGGTAGTACAACACCGGGCAACTCGTTGCAAAGGTGGACCAAGCTAACATCACTCCTATCTCAGTATCTCCCATAATGCATAACACATCTCCTTGCGGATATATGTATAATGTTATGTATTAAGGGAAGGGCCACTACCCAGACTAGTTTCGACCTTTATTGAGGTCTCTTCAGTGGGAGCCAGGCCCAGACGTGGAGATACCAGCCAGAAGCAATAGCAAGGTCATCTCTACATATAGGAGTTGCCAAAAGGTGTGCCACCTTTTTATTAAATTACTCTGGATTTAGAGAAAGATGTTGAAAGTTTATTTTTCACTTGGTTAGACTATAATAAATTCAGTTTAATCCTTTATCCTGATGTGAGCAAACAAAGTTTGTGCCTGAAAGTATCTTCAGGACTGGGGTAAGGTAGTACAACACCAGGCAACTTGTTGGAAAGGTGGACCAAGCTAACATCATTCCTCTCTTTGCAGCGAGTTGCCCGGTGTTGTACTACCTTATCCCAGTCCTGAAGATACTTTCAGGCGCAAACTTTGTTTGCTCACACTTGTATAAAGGATTAAACTAATTTATTATAATCTAACCAAGTGAAAAATAAACTTTCATTATCATTGAAATAATGATTGTCTATGGACCAGTGATTGGAGTGAATATTTGAGAGATTGTCCTCTTTGTACATGAGGTGCACCTCATGTGAGCTGTATTCCAAGGTAAGGTGGTTTTAAAATTTTATAGTGTTAGCAGGTGCAGATCAACATGTGTCTACAGTGGCAAAGCAGAACACTTAATTTTTTGAAAGCTGTGAATAGGCTATGGATGCGATGATATAATTATAGGGTATAATTATAACTTATAGATGCCAGGAAATTATATTCTTGGTTTCGTCCTTTATTGAAATGTAAGCAAACAAAGTTTGCACTTGAAGTCACTTCACAACTGGGCTATTTGTATAAACAGGCTAATGACTTCATATCAGTTGCCTTGGTATCCCATAATGCAAGACATGTATAATGCAATGCATTATGGGAAGGGCAACTACACTGACTGGCTTTGCCCTTTATTGAGGTCTCATCAGTGGGAACCAGCCCCAGAAGTGATACAAGGTTGAAGTAATGCAGAAATCATATTTCCATATACAAGTAGTCAAAAGGTGTCACGCCTTATTACTGAAATACTCTGGATTAGAGATAGATGTTGAAAGTTTTTTTCACTTGGTTATACTATAAATTAGATGCCAAGAAATTATATTCTTAGTTTCATCCTCTATCCAAGTGTAAGCAAATATAGTTTGTGTGTGAACTAACTTCGTAACTAGTCACTTGTATATAGAAGCTAATGAATTCACATCAGTTGTCTTAGTATATGATCTACATTACTTCAACCTTGGTATCTCTTCTGGGTCTGGCTCCTGCTGATTAGACCTTAATAAAGGTTGAAACCAGTTTGGGTAGTGATCCTTCCTATAATGCATAGCATTATACATATCCATAAGGATATGTGCCTTGCATTATGGGATACTAAGGCAAGTGATGTGACGTCATTAGCCCTCAAGTATCTTAGTCACGAAGTTACTTCACATGCAAACTGTTTGCTTACACTTGGATAAAGGATGAAACCAAGAATATAATTTCTTGGCATCTTTAACTTATAACTTCCTATCAACAATTTTTCTCCAAATTAATCTGTTAACAACCTCTTCTCTTCAGTTCACCTAGATCTTGGTCTTATGTGTCTTTTTCCTACCATCCTAGCAAAAAATCATTTGTTTTGCTAACTTCTCTCCAATTCTGTTTAAGTGACCATACTGCCCAAGATTATCTCTGACACATTCCTGAATGCTAACAGTATCAGTTTCTTTCCTAATATCATCATTTTTAATGTGATACTGCCATTGATGCCATATGTTCACTTCCCTAAGGTTTCTCACCATACCAATTTTGCTAAATCTGATGTATATTTCCATATCTAATTTGCCAAATGTGCCTAAATAGCTGAAATGTTTTATTTATTTGTTCTGTAGCTTCTCTGTTTAGGATGCTGATGTTTTCATTGTAATTGCCCAATTTCATAGTCTGCTTTTTTATTGCTGATTTTCATACAACATTTATTGTAGCACTTATTCAGTTTTGTTAGGGAATCCTGCAGGCTTGTAGTGGGTTTCTTTAGAAATATAACATCATCTCCATAAAGTGAAGAGCTGAGATTAACATCTTCAATTTTGCTAACAGGTTTAATACCAGTTTCCTTCATAATGTGATCCGTATGGAGATGAATAACAGTGGAGATAATATACACCCTTGTCTCACACCTGATTTAACATCCAGCCATCTTCCATTACCTTCTTAATTTCTAACTGCTGACTTAAAACTCAAATACAGACGATGTTATATTTGATATAATGTCCCATTAGATAACTAAGATACATTAGCTTTTTCAAGTGTGTGTCGTGACCCATTAAAGGATCATGATTAATGTTCCGCACATCTAAAATTTTCTTTTTAAAACAGTTTTTTGTATATAATTTTAAAACGCTGCACAGTTGTCGGGTCGTAAAACTTTTCTGCAAAGCAGTTTCATGCCACTGTAAAAAAAAATTAGTGGAAATATTGGTCATTATATTAATATAGTGGGTCTTAACAGCTCACATTGATTATCAAAAATGAATTTTTATCTAGACTTATGGATTAATTGGAAATTAGATCCCATTCTTCTACTACTTCTAAACTTCAACTAGCAATATTTTAATGAATTTAGGAACATTTTCTTGGTTTGCTTAATTAAATGTGACATTGAAATCACTCGGTAAAAAAAGTTTCCGAATAGAAACTTTTTTTATTTTATTTATTATTATTAATAAATTCATGTATAATATTAACATTCTGTTATATTTTTATATACTTTAAAAAACAAAATTTGGGTCACAGTGTAAGATGTATTTCCTGTGTTGGATCATGATTAGAATTTTGAAAAATACTGCATTAGATATATTAGATTCTATTAGATACTTAGATTAAAATTATTAAATTTAGTGACAATAATGTGTCGAACATTGAGATAGGCCACATACTAAACTTACTTTATAATTAGTATTATTATTACAATTATTAAAAACCAGGTCAAGTTCTCAGTGAAGTTATAAAAGTGCTTCTCCAGTTAATACTATACTTATCCTTAACTACTGTTATTTCTTCCTTTTTTTTTTTTTTTTGCTTGCACAAATTATTCTGAACGTTTCTTTACATAGCTGACAAAATTAATGCTTTATTTGTGTCATTTATGCATATATTATATATAGCTGCTTAAAAATGTTCCGAAATCATTGGGTGCAACTACAAGTAAAAAAAAAAAAATAAATAAATAATAAAAATGCAGTGATTTGTTATACAACAGTCTGAAAAGTAACTTGTCATTAACTGAGGTATGGCTGTATAGCAAAATACTTTTAATAAAACAATAAGTCAGTTCACCACTTTCTCAGAAACTTAAGTTGCCATTATCAAGACACTGAAAAACTGTACAGCATGTAATCATTTGGACAATTAACAAATGCACTACAAGTAATAAGATCACTTGTTGAGAGCTGAGATGTGAAGTGCAGGTGTTTACATTTGGTGAGATGGTCTTGTGTGAAGACTGATTTGGCTAAAAATTTTTCACAGTGACATAGCAGAAGCTCTTCAAGATGACTGTCTGCTTGGTTGCAATTATTTGTATTTTGGAAAACTTCTGTTACTAAAAAAAAAGTCTTTGAGATTATTACGATTTGTGTAATAGCGTTATGAACTAATTTTCTTGTGTCAAGATGGTTAAATTCAATACCGTACTGAGCTGGTCCAGATTTTTCATGTTTTTGATCTAATAAATTGTATTATTATTCTTATTCTTCATGGTTATCTTCATACCAGGATGGTCTTTCCTGCTTGACTTGAGCACTCCACTCCATGCTGATAAGAAATGTTTTAAACTCCTGGAAAAGAAAGGGTCTACGAATCTTGCATCTTCTTTGGGCAGGAAGTTTAAAAGTTTTCTTTAATAGTTTGAGTACAGTTATGATGTGAAATTGTAACAGCCATACTGCTGTGATAGAGATATAACTTTGGTGCACTCTGTTTAAAAGTTTTCTTTAATGATTTGAGTACAGTTATGACATGAAATTTTAACAGTCATACTGTTTGTCAGTGTTACCTTTTATGTAGGATAGAGAGATAACATTAGTGCATTCTGCATTTTGGGTTTGAAAGGGGGTAAGATTGATTAATTTCTTTTTTAATCAATTTACTCATCATTTTTATTGTTGTTGTTTTTTTGGCTAGTACCATACACTGATATCCATGCCATTATTCATTGGGGGTAAAATAGATTAGGTAATGACCTAATCTATTTTAATGTTAGTAAAATGTGTCCCATCTTCTTTATTTCTCTCTCTCTCTCTCTTTCTCTCTCTCAGAAAAACATACAACCTCTTCTCAAGTTTGAGAATACCTAGCTCACCAAACATTGTATTTTTCTCTTCATGTTAATATTTGCTTCTGGCCTTTCCTAGCACAAATACATCACGTCCACAGCATCCTGTCTCCAAAAATCTTGTCTTTTTTATTTCTACTTATTCCATTCTGTATATACTTCCACGGGTACTGTTCTATTGAAGCGACATCCATTATTCTTCCACTTTCCTCAAAGCTTAAAAATTTATGAGTTATAGTTAGTTAACATCTATTACAGTCTAACTACAAACTTACCAAACCACTTTCTCTTCCTTTTTTCATTTCATGTGATGCTATATCCTGGAACAATCTATCTCGCATATTGTTCCTCAAGGACTACAGTTTCCATCTCTTCAAACAGTATACATTAACAGGTTCATTCTCTCTCTCTCTGACTAACATATGGTACTAATGTCACAACTCGTTTTTAGTTACATATATATGTTGGAGTTAAACCATGGCGTCGTAACTGCCATGTCAGTTACAACGGCATGGAAGTGATAGCGAGGGGGGGGGGAGTTTGATTAATGATAAAGCAGGTGATAATGACATTAAAAAACTGAGTGAAATTAACGTGAAAGTGGGCAATAATGACATTGAGAAATGTCATCATTGCCCATTTATTGCCAGTCACATGCACTTAGTCAAGTGCGTGTGACTGGCAATAAAATAGTGAGAGTGAACGATAGCAAAATGTGATGCAAGATTTGAAAGCTGAGTTGTTGAAGATGAGACAGATGCTGAGTGAAATGAAGAGAATTGGAGATATGTATGGAACAGTCATCATCATCATCCAAAATCCTGATATATACCCTCAAGGGGTGTACAGGATATGATAGTACTACATGAGCAATTACATCATTATTAACTTGCTATCTACAAATTTCCTCTAAATCACTCTGTTACCTGTCAAGACTCCAACATTATCAGATCTTATATTTCTATCTTCTAAGGCACTGTTTACTGTATCAATCCACCTATATCTTGGTCTTCCTCTGGGTCTTTTTCCTATCAACCTGGCAAAGAATACTTGTTATGCTAATCTTTCCTCTCCCATTCTGTTTAAGTGACCATACCACCTGAGGTTCCTGGATGCCAACAATGTCAAGTTCTTTCCTAATATCCTCATTTTTAATATGATATGTTATTACTATTGATGCTCAGTTCGTGCCCCCTAATCTTTCTCAGGACTCTCATATCTGCAGTCTCTAGTCTTTGGTCAAGTGTTTTATTTCTGACCCAGCTCTCAGATCCATAAGTTAAAATTGGTTTGAATACTGTCTTGTATACAGCTAATTTCTCTCTTATTCCATATAAATGTATTCAGTTGACTTCCTACCATACCAGCTTTGTTGATTCTGTTGTCTATTCCCATATTTAATTTACCATCTTCACTAAAAATCATGCCTAAATAGCTGAAATGTTTTACTTGTTCTATAAGTTCTCCATTTTCAATGCAGTTGATATTTTCAATGTTTCTGCCTATTTTCATTGTCTTTGTCTTTTTAATGCTGACTTTCATACCATATCTATTACAACAGTTATTCAATTTAGTCAGGGAATCTTGCAGACTTGTAGTGGATTTATTTAGAAGTATAACATCATCAGCATAAAGCAAAGAGCTGAGATTAACATCTCCAATTTTGATATTAGGCTTATTTGAGTTGTAAGTCAGCAGTTAGAATTGAAGGAAGTACAGGATGGTGGTTTAATGTTAAATCTGTTGTGAGACAAGGATGTACATTATCCCGTCTGTTATTCATTATCTATATGGATCACATTATGAAGGAAAGTGGCATTAAACCTGATATCAAAATTGGAGATGTTAATTCTCAGCTCTGACACCATATAACTGTAGTGTTTTGAATAGCTTCTCTCTCTCTCTCTTGGCACCTTGTCATATGCTTTTTCCACTACAAAACTTAAATACAAATCTTTGTTATATTCCCATGATTTCTCAACTATCTGTCATAAAGGGAAAATCTGATCCTGACAGCCTCTATTTGGCCTGAAACCAGCTTGTTCTTCACCAAGCTTCTCTTCCACAATCCTTCTCAACCGTTTCTCAAGTATACTTGCATATATCTTACCAGGAACACTCAGTAGAGAAATACCTCTGTAATTTTCACATTCAGTTTTATATACCCTTTTTTGTATATGGGGTACTATGAGAGCTCTACTTCAAACATCTGGAATTTGTACCTCTGTCCAGGCCTTCTGAACTATGCAGTGCAGCCACTCTAAGACTTTTATACCGCCATACTTGATCATTTCTGGTGAATATCATCTATTCCTGCTGCCTTTCCACATATCAAGCTTTGATGTTTTTTTCTACTTCAACTGAAGATATGTATTCTTGACTGAATGCCTGGTCAGTGTTTGTTACTACTGTGCTGCCATCACTGTTTGTTTCATTTAGCAATTTTTCGAAGTAATTGCTCCATACATCAAGGATATCTTTTTCTCCTGTTTTCATGTCACCTTTAATCACCTTTATCATATCTAATTCCTTTTACCACACTCTTTCCTCCATTTCTGAGCTTCTTCAACAACCTACAGAATATTTTGCCGCCTTCTTGATATTTACCAAAGTCATCCCATGACTTTTGCTTAGCTAGTTTTACACAGTGTTTAGCTTTCTCTAAGAGGATGATGTATTTTGTGAAGATAGAAAAGGTAAAAACATGCTGTATTGGTAAAATTGTATTTCAGGAAATGGATGAGATTTGGGATCTTTCATTGATGTAGACAGTGGACTGAAGTTCTGAGGGCACATTGTGCATGTTGCAAAAACTGCACACCATATTGCTGCTATGATAAAAAGTACATTTACATGTAGGGATAAGGAGATGATGGTGCATCTATATAAGGCACTGGTCAGACCACATATGGAATCTTGTGCTCAGATTTGGTCACCTAGTTTTCATTGTGATGTGGAAACAGTAGAGAGGATCTAAAGATGAATAATCAAAGTGATACCAGGATTATGGAGTATTGATTATGAAGTACATTTGAGAATGTGCATTACATAGATTGGTTGATGGGAGGAAAAGAGGAGATATGATAGAGACCTTCAAGTTAGTTAAGGGATTTTATCAGATTAATACAGAAGAAATTATAAAAAGAGTGGATGTTATGATGAGAACGAGAGGCCGTCCGTGGAAATTGTATAGAGATGTGGTGAAGAAGGGAGTGAGGAGTAAATTTTTTGTGTGGAGAGTTGTTAGTCAGTGGAATTCATTGCCTGAGTGCGTTGTGAGTGCAGGAAGTGTAAATAACTTAAAAGCTTATTATGATAGACATGTTGCTAGTTGAGTGGGTCTCCTACGATGAGTCTGTTGATTCCATGGAAGTTACTAAATAATGAAGGAAGGTGGAGTTCTATTGATGATAGCACTCAGTCTTCTTTTTTACACTTTTTATCTTCACAAAATTCATCACACTCTTCCATTTCTATTCCTATTAGGATGTCATCTTCCTCCAACCATGTCTCACTTATTCAAATAATTTTTGTTGGAATAACAAAAAAAAGATGACAGGGAGAAGGGGGGAAATAATAGTAGTAGTTTTGAGGCAGTATGGTGTGAGATAGAGGTGAATAGAATCCAAATATTGCTCTAGATCTGCTAATGTGGAGAGTAGTTACCAGAAAATGTTGTATAAGCAGATGGAAAAAGGTTGATCATTATGGGTTATTTTAATTATGGCAATGTAGATTGGGATTACAGGATAGCAACCGGAAGTAAAGAAAATGAGTTTCTTGAATTTTTGATGGACAACTACCTCGGGCTAAGTCTGGTGGATAGGAGGAAGAGAGGTGATATGATAGATATGTGCAAGTTGGTAAGAGGTTGTTATAGGATTAACATTGAAG
Organism: Typopeltis vanoorti; assembly: GCF_054136105.1. NCBI lineage: Eukaryota > Metazoa > Arthropoda > Arachnida > Uropygi > Thelyphonidae > Typopeltis > Typopeltis vanoorti. Next base: position 82,837,909 of record NC_143568.1, read on the forward strand.
AAGTTTTTCATAAAATGGTGGGAGAACAAGAGGTCATCCCTGGAAGCTGCATAAGGAGGGCATGAGCAAAGGAGTGAGAAGCAGGTTTTTTGCATGAAGAGTTGTGAATGATTGGAATGCATTGCCTGACAGTGTGGTGTCTGCAGAAATTGTTTAAGGCATAATATGATGAGCTGTGTATATGACATAAGGGACCTCCTAGACGAGTCTGTGATTCCATGGGGTCTTAGGATAATAACAATATGAATGATGAAATTAATGTATTGAAGGTTAAAGTTTGATCTAAAATCCTTAAATGTTGAATGGGTGGTGATGCAATGAAACATGCAGGTTTATTGTAATTAAATTGATTGAGAATAAAATTACAATAAAGCATTTTTTTTTAACTTAAATATTGTAAATGATATCTGATTCTCTTTTAAAGTTTCTAGTTTCCTTGCGCTAATAAAAGATTATTTACTAAGAATAGTTTTATTCATGCATAAGCAGCTGTCTGTAATGCAGATTGTTTTTATTCCTCTAATATATAATACACAAATTTTGGAAAATACTTCATTAAAACAACCTAAGCATTTGCACTGATATCACAGTGCAGTTTTTGTGTATATGATGATTAAGCTCATTATCAGGTTTAATGGAATAAACCAGCACATAGAAACAATAAAGTACAAATTTATTGGGTCCTGTACTTCATCTCCATCACAAAGATTGTAAAAACACACATGAAACATTCAAAACATTAAGTAGGAAAAAAAGGCTAACAACAGTACCCATAAAGGGCACCCCTCATAGACTCTGCTTTTAATAAAAAATTTTTTCACTTATTGCTTCGAGTGTTTTGTGTGTGCTTTTACAATTTTAAGAATGTATCCCTGATGATATCTCTGTTAACGAGATGAAATATAGGATTTATTAAACTTGTATTTATTGTTTCTCTGTTCTGTATTCTTTCTATTAAAGCTGATAATGAGTTTAAACCAGCACATTAGTGTAAATACTTGATGATTAGTCTATACATTTTGATTATAAGGTATTTTGGATCAGCCATTAAAATAAACAGCTTTGCAACACATTTGCGTTATTACAAATTATAATATTATCCAGCTGTAAGAAGTGTTGTTAAAGCAGTTGGTTTTCAGCATTCAATCAGTTATAAACATTAAATAAATATACCATCCTGTCTAAACAAGCCTAGTTTTTCCAAGCCTATTGTTCCTTCTTGGCTCCCAGAAATTCTTTGTCCAAAGAACAGGATGACTTGCTTTCCTCTCTATCAAATTTCCTTTCCATGATGGACTATTGTTATTGTCTAGATTAAATTGAAAATAAAATATGCCTGGATTCATCTTTTAAAAAAATCCAATTTTTAAACTTCAGTACAGATAAATTTTGGTCCGAGAATTTTGATCTCAGCTAATAATTGCAATTTGCTCTATTGAATTTTTTTGAAAATCTATCATTTGGTTAAAATTAAAACCAGCAGTGCTCCTAGGACTTTAGTTGGGACATTTCATTTGTTTTTAATCTATAAGTGAATTGCTGAAACTGTTATGATGTTAATCGAATGTATTAGTTCGAAAAATGTATAAATTATATAAATGTATATTTTTGCTGTTTCTATCATTTAGGAGAAATTTAATACCCAGCACGAAGTTCAAGAATTGCTACAGAAATTGTGTGCGCAGTCAACATTTTATACAAAGATGGGTGCAGCTTCTTGTACACTGTTGTGGCGAGCATCTCAGAATGAAGAATGTGTTAAAGCAATACTTTCAGGGGTTAGTGTAGAATCTCACTCATTTCACAAAATTTCAGTATATGTTAAAAAAAAATCTGGTTGGATCCCTTTGTGCTTTGTTTTGTGCTCAAGTTATACAGTAAATTTGCTTCCTTGCTTACCATTCTCATCTCTGTTACATCCCTCCCCCTCTCTCTCTCTCTCTCTCTCTCTCTCCTGGTTGTGTGTGTTTAAAGCTAGGAATACTTTAAAATATATTTCATTTATTTACCAAATAACAGCTGTGAAAAGTACTCCAAGAACAATAATAACAATGATATAAATGATTTTGTTTCTTAAAATATTGTTTTAGAAGTTATACCTCATTATCAGCATAGTCAAACTATTGACTTGATATTATGGCAAAATAAAGGAGTAAAAAGTTCTTCAATTAAAAATTAATATATCATTATCATATCCTGCTATTTAAGCAGTGTAAGGTGAATACTGTATATTTCAGTTCTGTTTATACTTAAGTATAAACAGAACTGAAATATACTTTAGTATTTATCCAGGACAGGTTCCTTCATATTACCAGAAAAGTGAAGTTAAAAGTGAAGTTTCATAGTTGTAAAAAGTTTTTTTTAACTTTCTTTTTAACTAAGTGAAAAAACCTTTCTACAACTATCTGTGATTCAGAGTATTTTAATAATAACGTGATACACCTTCTCGCTATTGTGTATAGAAAATATATGCGTTCTGCATTAATTCAATATTAGTATTATTTCTTCTGGGTCTGGCTTCCATTGATGAGACCCAGTCAGTACTAGTCAGGGTAGCAGCCCTCCCATAATGCATAGCATTTTACACATCTGAAAGGAGGTGTGATTTGCATTATGGGATACTAAGGCAATTAATGTGAGGTTATTTATTTATTTTTTATGTGAATCCTGCCTATGATAGTTGTAAATCTATTTTGCATGACTTATGCAAAATAGGTTTTGCATAAGTCTGGATCATATAACCCATATAGCTATAGGTTATATGATCCAGAAACTTTGCTGTGAAGACCAAATGGAGCTTTTCAAGCCACTTTAGGTACTTATTAAGCAGTTTAGGGTAGTCTCACACCAGGTAATTTATTTATTCATATGGAGTTTCCTCCCTTTTCTTCCCCATCCCTATTGGGGCAAGTTGAGCCCCCTCATGGAGGGTTAAGTATTTATAGCTGTAGATCCGTGTGTTCAGGGGGCCGGTTTGCCTGCTTGCAGGGTGAAAAACTCCAGATAAACTGGGGGAAAAAACTCTGCTGTCCACGCCCAAGACTGGCTACCTTGGCTATGGCTGAGGAAGATCCTTAAGCTCTTGACGTCGGCAACAGAAATCGAACTCAGGAGACTCCTTCCCCAAGCATATGGTTGCGAAGTTATGTCCTGAATGAAGAACTTTAAAAAAGAAACAATTGATTCACGATTTAACAAGTCAGAAAAATCAGCTGAGAGAAAAAACTTGTACTCGAGCAGAAGAAATAAAGTACTAACTGTAAATAGAAATAGAATTACCTCCTTTTAGTAGAATTGTAAGACCATGTAAAGAACTGTGTGTATAAATTGGTATTATATGAATGCATTATGTATACAATGAATGGGTAAATTTGATGTACACAATAGTCCAAAGGTCACGGGTGGGCCTGAGGCATTGGCAGTCTTGGAAAGAAACGCACATTCATTTCCCGGAAGATGCTGCAAGAGATCTCGCGATGTGCCGAAATTCCTGCAGACGAAGAAAGTAATGGGCGGGAAAAGATCGCAGAAAGTAAGAGGGCGCTATCGCAGCTAGTAACAGGGTGCTAAAAAAGGGGAAAGTGAAGGGAGAATAAAAAGGGTTTGCACCCCTTTCTCAAGGCTTTTTTTCACCTATTTTGCTGGTTGATGATTCGACTGGACAGGAAGTTCCTGATGGTGTTTCTTGGCGATAGTACGATATCGGACGGTGTGCCTTTCCCTTTGATGTCTGAATTTCTGCTGGTACTAAAGTGTGAGATGTCGGCATATGCTGTCTTTGCTCCTTCGCTGAAAGTTCCGACAGAATAATATCGCGTACATAGCCTATGAATTGGCAGTAGAAACGAGGATGGCCCAAAACAGATCGAGAATAGACAAAGGAAAAACGCCAGGTGTAGAGCATAGCTTAATCTGATGACCATAGTGACCCACCACATGGATGCAGGCTTATGGAAGTATCGAGAGGTAATTCAAACAAAGAAGGACAGTTCAGACGGACCTGGAGATCCTGCCCCCCCAAGGAATGGTAAAGTACAGATTTTGTTGTATAATTTCCCAGTCAGTAAAAAGGAAATATCATTGTAGTGTAATAATCGAGTACAGACAGTATTTAAGAACTTTAAGTGATTATTTAGCAGTGGCTAATGTCCATAAGACAAATTGTCTGGAATGATTATAGATGATTGTGACTAGTTTAATGTGCAAGGCTAGCATAGTAGATAGAATATTGATTAGAAGTGTATAATGAGTATATTATGTGTGTTTAATCTCTAACTTAAAAGAAGGATGTATTGATCATGCATTAGAGTATTAATCAGTTTGATACAGTTTGATTTAGCATGTCATTGAACTAATTGAAAGTAAGATTGGTCTAAGTGTATATGTCTTTAGATTCCAATAAATATGTTTTTTCTTCTATACCTGAGTTTTGCCTGTGATATGAATCAAAACTACCACTCATTAATCTGAACCATAGCGGGCGGGGGGGGGGGGGGAATTGAAAGAAAGGTATAACATGTTGTTATAGAGGTTACGACTGCAAACCAGAATTTACTTAGCCACAGTAAAGCATTTAATTTATGAGTTTAAGCACTAAATTTATTCACCTATGTGCACCAAAAGTCTGGAAAAGTCTCCCTGAATAAGAGTCCCCTCTATTCTAAGATATTGGCTGGCGCAGCTTTAAAAAATAAATTTGTCAATATCTGAAGAGGAGATGGCCCCAGAAAGAAATTAGAGGATTCGTTTCTTTTAGCAAGGAATAACCTTTATCAGTCAGGGTAAGCACGTGAGTAAAATTAGGAATTGACTAGAGATATAGAATTTGCTTTCCTTATAGAATGAACACATAAGAAGTAATACAGATATTAGAGTCAGGGAAATTTCGTAAGTCTTGTAGTCATTGTAGAGAGGTAAATTATTATAGGAAAAGTAACGACATAACAGAAGCACAAAGCCACTAGGCTAACCGCGCGGACTACACCAGGTAATGAAATGCATCTACTATCTAGAACCATTTACAAACATCCAGTCATCTATTAGGAATAAACCTATGTCCTTTTGATTGGAGAGCAGAAGTGCTATCCATTCAGGAAATTAGCCATCAACGAATGGCAAGAAAAATCAGTGTTTAAGACATTAATTATTGATGATCTTGAAGTGTGGAAAATTTGTATACTGTGGATTTGTCTAAACAAGAGCAGTGGAGTGTACTGTCATCAAAGAACTATACGGGTAGAATTTGAGGTTAGCAATAGAAGGTCATTAATGTAAAGTCCGCACGGTTAGCCTAGTGGCTATGCGGGGAAGGAGTGTCCTGGGTTTGATTCCCGTCGCCGATGGGAGGAGCATAAGGATCTTTCTCAGCCATAGTCAAGTTAACCGGTCTTGGGCATGGACAGCAGGGTTTTTTCCTCCAGTTTATCTGGGGTTTTTCATCCCACAAGCAAGCAAACCAGCCCCGTGAACTCACGGATCTACAACCATAAATACTTAACCCCCCCCCATGAGGGGGCTCAACTTGCCCCAATAGGGACGGGGGAGAAAAGGGAGGAAACTCCATATGAATAAATAAAAATTAATGTAAAGAGGAATAGTGTGGATTCAAGCACACACAGCTGTGAGGTATTCTGACACTATTAGGAAATTTAAAGAGAGAACAACCAGTCCAGCAGGACAAAGTGAATTATCAGAAAGAAACCGCTGCCTCAGCTGCAGAGGGTAAAAGGCATATCTTAAAATAGTAATTTGGTTAATAGACCTGTATGCTTGACTTGATGAAATATCTTGGGAATATCAAGAGCAACTGCATCAGTTTCTCCAAACATTTTCATAACTTATAGCCAAAGATAAGCAAGGTTGGCTAGCTCTGCTAGACCATAAGCTGGTGAATCCATGGTGATTACTAATTTAAATGTTGAGCTTCTAGGTAGTAAAATAGTTAGCTGGTTTGAAGAGGATAGAGGATGGATTTGGATAGTTTGATAGTTAGCTTTTATTTCTTTTTTAGATGAACTTAATATATGCTTGCAGAGGATTTAGATGTGAATTTAGGGACATAAATATTGAACTACTTGAAATATGAGGTAATACCTTCTGGACCAGAAGACTTGATATCCAGATATAAGAGAAAACCTTGTTATTTTGGATGCTTAGGAAGAAATATTTGTAATATGTTTATGCCAAGAAAAATTGCAGGTTAGAGTTATTGAAGATGAAAACCTAGTCTTCCTTTTTTGGACATGAAACTGATCCGTTTCTCGGAGAAATTAAAAATTTTGATTTACAGAAAACCTACCCACACCAACAGATATCTCCACGGTCAATCCCATCATTATCCTCCTCAAAAGTTTGGAATCATTTCTGCACTAGGACACCGTGCTCGCTCTCTTCTTGATGATTAGATAGAACTTAAAACTGAGACCATACGATTTAATGAATAAAATACAAATTGCCAACCAGTTTCTCTAGCTACTGTCTAGCATCATCAAGGCAGTACTGGTGTAAATACAAATGCACCAAGTTACATGATTAGAAGCTTTAGTACCTGTTAGGCCATTATATTTGATAATACTCGTTTGGAAGTGCGCATGCGTTAGTCAGAATCCAGTACATGACCACGTGTTGTGTGGTTTTTTCGTGTATTATAGTTCTGTTAAGCTGAGAGAATTGATGAGATTTTTCAATAGTCTTTAAGAATAGCATCCTGATTTCTACTTAAATTGCTGCCTGTGCGTAGCACCACTACTGATTCTTTAAAAGTTCTGTGTCTGTAGTCATTCTCGGTGTAAGGCATAGAACTGTTTTTCCAGTCTATAATGTGATTGGATGTCAAAAAATGGTGAGCTAAACCTGATGTGATTATTCTGTTGTGATTTACGTCTCCCACATGTTCTTTCTGTCTTATTTCGAGACTTTGAGAGGTCTGTCCAGTGTACAATAGGCCACACATTCATGGAATTACATATACTCCAGGATGTTTGAAGAATGGGACTTCATCTTTAGGTGATCTTAAGACCTGTCTGATCGTAGTAGTTGGTTTAAAAACCACTCTGATGTTATGAGCTTTTAACATTCTAGCTAATTTTGTGGATACTGAACTAATATATGGAATCACTGCTGTGGACACATATTGGGAATTAGTTACATGTTGTTCGAGGTTGTCTTTGAATAGAAATTTCTTTAAAATGTTGGTGGGGTATCCATTCAGAGATAGAGTCTTAGCTATTTGCAACAATTCTAACTGTACATCATCTTCTTTTGAAATAAACTTTAAGGCTCTATTGCAGAGCACATGAATGATGCTGTGTTTTTGTTATCGATGATGGTTTGACGAATAATGTAGATATCTTCGTGTATCTGTGGGTTTCTTGTAAATGGACAGTTGGACATTGTTATATTCTCTCTTCACCAGTATGTCAAGAAAGGGTAATTCATTGTTCTTCTCTAATAAATTTGATCTTATTGTGTAGTGTGTTGATTTTATTAAGAAACACTAGAAAGTTTTCCATGGTATCTTTCGATGAACACGTCATCAACATATCACCACCATATCGAAGGTATAGATAAAATGTTAGAAAAAATATCTTTTTCCAGTTTTTCCATAAACGTATGGTCTCTTATTAATAAAGTACTCAGTTTTAATACATTAGACCAAATATGAACAATTTAACTTCAAAGATAGAACTTAATAAAGAACTCAATTTTCTCAGGACCACTTTTCAACTGAATGGTTATTCATAAAAAAACAATTGAGAAATTCCTATTAAATCCACCCGCTCGCCATAATGAAGAGACCAGTGATGTGAAAGGTAACATTTCTATACCATACATAAGCTCTGTCTCACCCAAATTGGCCAAGGTTCTTAGGAAATACAACATAAGAACTTTATTTATACCCCTTCCGAAAATCCTCTCCTTACTGAGCCATCTGAAACCTAGACATCACAACCTTAAATATCCTGGTGTTTACCAGATTTGGTGAAACTGTGATATACCATACTTTGGCCAAACAGAGATGATCAAGTTATGCATTGAAGAACATAAGAGAGATGTCGGTTACGGGAGAACGCGAGCCAGTGCTCTGTCTAGTCATGTTCTGTTCTCGGCCAATTCTAATGAAGAAAACCTTAGCCATACAGTTCTATGGGATAAGTCTAATAACATTTTCTGTTGATAATTAGAAAGGAAGATAATAGAATCTAAAGAAATCATTCTCAATCCCCTACATCTCAACAACAACCTGAGTTCTACAACCTGAATTCTAACAGAGATCTTCATAGCCTATGAGAAAATGCAGAGAACTGAACTCATTTTTGACCCAATATCTAATCCTAATTTTTCAATGGTTTGTTTGGCTAGTAGGTATCCAGTTGGATACTGAATGAATAAAAATGGGCTGGAAATATATGACTTAGTCAAGTAAATTGCATTATGTGTTGAATGAAACAAAACATGCACACTATGACAGCACATGTACTCCCATGGGAAAGGGAGGGATACTGAAAGTATGAGATTATAACCATATTGTTCTTGGTCAAAAACTATTGCAGAGAACTGAACTCATTTTTGACCCAAACTATTGCAGAGACATCGCATTGTCATGGTAAAATAACCAACTCTGTATTTGTCACTTTTAATTTGGTCAACATGTGAAGACATGTTGGATTCTAATTATGTAGAAAATAGAATAAATGTTGTTTGATTCAGAATCCAACATGACTTTCCGTCACAAGAACTATATTTGTAAATATTATTTGATGTAAATAACATAAATTATAATTGATATCATATAACTACCTTAATTATGTCAAATATTTAATTGCTTAATCAAAGAAATGTTTTAATGGTAAATAGATTCTGTATTAAATGTTATTAAGCTATTTTATTTGTTCTTATGTCAATATTATAAAGTCTTATATTTGTAATTTAACTACGCATTTGTTGAAATGCGATTATTCTATTTATTCTTTTTGTGAAAGCTTAATGTTATGTAATAACTCTATGTAGTTGTATAGCCTAATGTAACATTCGCGAGAATGTTTACGTCTATCGGTTGCCATAGAGACGTGTGGAAATAAACGAGCGCGTGTGAAGGGAGCGTTTGTGGAGGAGAAGAGAAAATAGATACGTAGTAGTAAGTAGGGAGTCGGAACGGAACTTTGGAACTATAAGGTAGCAAGGAAGTAAACTAAAGAAGTAGAAGTAATTAAAAGATTCCTAAGGATAGGAGTTGAGTAGATATTTTTTTATATAAGTGAATCTTATAGTTGGCTGAAAGCAAAACCAGCCGTAGTAATAAAAAGAAATTATTGCCGTAATCGGATAATTAGAGAACTGGACATTCAAAGAAGAATACTGAATAAATCCAGTCAGTCTACAATTACGACTTATTTCTGTACTACCATGAAAAGGAATTGTACGGAGTTAAACTAGTTGATGAATGAAAAATAAGAATAATTAATGTACCTTATAGTTGTTATCTGGAGTTTTTGAAGCGCGATTAGTAATGTTTTAGTTATTTAGTGTCTCGCAAGTGTGATAAGTACAATTTGAAAGTGTGCTCACAAAATATTGGAAGTACTGAAGATTATTTCTGGTAAGGACAGTCATATTAGTTTATTTCAGTGTATGAAGATTTAAGTATTAGTTCCGTCGCGCTGTTTCTAACATTAACTGTAGCATACCATCGAGGCTGAGAGTTGAAAATATAGACATTGAAATGATATCTGCCGTAGTTAGTGCCTGTTATGAGTTAATCGTAGAGTGTAGTTGAGAGATACAAGGAAACTGATTAATTAAGAATTTCTATTGTAATAAGTTGGGTATAGGAACTTTGTAATTCTGAAACTGTGAATTTGTATGTGAAAGTTTGGAAGATTGGATTAATATGAATGACTTGACTTGATATGCTAACTTGACTGGTTTGTCATATTTAGAAGTGGAATTTATGTATTTGTCAAATAACCATATATTAAATATTTTGTTTGTTAATTTAAATATTGTGTTTGCCTGAATTTCTTTTTACTGCACCGTTCACAAAAACTCGAATCTAGCGGGAATCCCAGAAAGAAAGAAAATAAATACCATCGGCCTGATTGAATGAAAAGACTGCTAACTAATTTTGAATTAAACTTACTAATTCATATAGACTTATCTAAGGATAGAGTGGCGCAGTATAATAGAAATTTCTCTACCCTTAGATCAGTGATTAATTTGCAATTAGTTTTCCTTTATTTATGAAAGTGACTTTTAGCAAGATGGCGGATTCGAACGTCAAGAGAACACGTCACGACAGACACCTAAGTAATACTCTAAATTGACAGTTTAACCTGAAGGAGCAATTCTCTTACTTATTATGCTTAATAATCTATCTGCAACAAAGTAACTTCATAAAAATCTGACAGGACAAGGCAGTTAATTCTATCGACAGTGGTGTATGAGTTAAATGTATCTCATATACCTCTGTATGAAACTGACTAACTTGCATTCACTCGAGAAAAGCTTATATAAATTTAGGTTCTTCATCTTAAAGACAGGATATGAACTTGATCTTTCCAACCAAAGGATGTCATTGTTACTGACTTAGCTATAGAGGTTCTGAAATAAATTTGTGATACATAATTTTTTCGTACTCCTAGAAATCACTTGGAAAATCTGTGCTCATTGTTTAAATGCTTTTTGCAACATTTTAGAGATCTGTAAAGTAGTGGTACTGAGTTAAAAAAAAAAAAAAACTGGATGCATGTTGTTTTCCCTTACACATCAACCATTTCGAAAATTGGAGGTTACAATAAAGCTGTAATGACATCACTCAATAGATTGATTTATAATGAAGCAATACCAAGTGATGAGAAGTCATACTGCCACATGTATATGCTCCTGCAACCCTGTCCTACAAAACATCCCTCAAGGTGGGATTTTTTGTAGTACCTGGTGTGCCTCTCCTACATTCTAATACCTCATTACCATATTATGATGTATCGACTTTGTGGTAATGCTTCCATAAAACTAGAGGAACTTTGCAGGACTTTTCTTCACCCAGTGTCTGAGTTAGTTTATAGTGCAGGTAAATATGATCCTCCCAGAAATTTGGGATTGAATGCCACATTACAGAAAAATTGACCATCGAACTCTTATTATTTCAGACAGTAACATCATTTAGAGTTTGGAACATAAGATGTTGGCATTAGATAATCCTGAACTCAACCACCAGTGACAATTAAGAGTGGAGACCATCTCTGCTGATTTCCCAAAGATATGGCTAAAAAAAGTTCAGCTCCCTTTATAGCATACAATACATCAGCAAATATATTTCTTTACTTTATTATCTGTCAGCAAGTCAGTAAAACATAATCCTGCTTTCTGAACACTTTTACAGTTGACTCACACTATAACAAACTCATAAGGTTCAAAATAATAGTGGGATCTAATAATTTCCTTTGCAGCAAAATTGTTAATACAAGGGTCTAAAAGGAATTTTGGTATTTGATTATAGTGAGTGAGAATTAACTGTAATAAACCTGAGCTGTGGACCATTATCGATGCACAGCTTGATGCATAGTGTACTAATTAGCTATCCTCTTTCCTACTATAGAACAATATAATTTTCTCACAGTCCATTTTTACTTTTACATTATATATTTTGCATTTTACCTTTCATGTTTTATGTTATTTTATGGAATTTCTTAATGTTGATTTTTGAATTAGTAAATCAAACTGACTAAATCAACAAACTAGTTATTTATGTAAATATTAGAGCACTTATTAGGTAAAATAAAGTTTTTTCCCCCTAATTTTATACATATAGAGCAGTTTAGAAACATTCCTGCAGTTGACAGTGAACACTCTTCAGAGCTTTAGAGTAACATATTGCAGTGGTGAGCACCCTGAAGAAGAAGAAGCCAAATTCACATTAGCATTATGTGGAGTAATCACAAGTAAATGTTCACTTAATAATCTTCTTTCTTTCTTTAGTGATTTAACATGTCTTTTGAAATAAACACATTTCATGTCTGTGAAAATTTTGCAATGAAAGGCATATTTATGCATAGAAGTTTGGTTTTAATTTACTTTTTCATTTGAATTTAGGTTAGATGAAATTATATCTCAGGCCATAAACACAGTATATTAGTATATTAGTATATTATTGTTTTATAATTGCATATTTCTTGACTGTTTGCAAGTTTTGCAAGGGAAAGAACCTAAATTTTTGAGAGGGGAATCTCTGCCATCTGTGTATTTAAAATCTTCAGATATTTAATAAATATAACCAAATAACATATGTTCAATTGAATTTTGAATGTGAAATAAGATGTATAATAAATGTGTTATTATTGTGCAGGCTCCTCCAAGGACTCAGTGAGGGGGCCCCTTCCCTCCCCATCTTTCCTTGAAAACATTCACCAAAGATGAATTCACAGTCCCTAATTTTACTTCATTTCACTACACTCACTACACACTACAAGAATAATGTGGACCTCACATGCTTCCTCATATTCTACTTTAAAGGTAACATTCTTTTGTAAGATCCCCTTTCTATCTTGCATGTTTCTATCATATCACCTGTCCTCATTTATTTCTCAAACTTTGAAGACTACATTTCTTCATATATATATATATATTTTTTCATAGGCCAAATGTAATGACCAGATATAATAGATATATTGATTGCCTTCTGCTGGATATTTTCAATGGTTCTCCATAGATCCCAGGTACACACAAGTGTATTAAATGTATACAGGATGCAAGGTTTAACATTCTCTCTCTCACCAAAATTAATTCTTGGTCAGTGTTAGTTATGTCTGAATATCAACAAAGAAACAAGTATATACACCTGAAAATAATAAATACTGTATTTGAATAAATATTTATCACATAGATTTACACAGACTGTATGGGCAGCTTGGAGTATGAATAAAAAATAAAATAAATTTTATTTTTATAGTTGTAGTTTATAGTTGTACAACTATAAACTATAAAAATTTTATTTTTATAGTTTATAGTTGTATGCACACCAGAAAGTAAAAATAAAAAAATTTTAAAATTATCATATGTCAGAAGATCATTTCATTGTCAAGTAGCTGTCAGAGTAATTAATAGGATAATAGATGCACAGTACAGTATAAAAAGATAGTTTTATCTGATATTCTCTCATTCCATTTAACAGGGAAATATAAACATTTGTATATTTTGTACATTACCAACTTTCTTCATGAGCGATGTTTAGTATAAGCATTGCGTACAAGCCCAAACTACTAGCTTGGCTTCTAGGGAAATTAGGAAAAGAACTTTGCTTAGCACTTTTGAAGATCAGTAGTATCCAGGATGTGAATGATAAGATAGCGGTAGAATTCAGCAAAGAAAACAGTTGCTGATCTCAAAAATGGATTGTTTTTAACCATTTTTCTGTATCAAAATATTATTTCAAAATTACAATTTGATGGAAATGAATCACATGCACTTTTTGTTTTGATCAAAATATTCAATTGACTTTGCTTGGTTAAGAAGTAATATCCTTGGCATTTTGCCAAGAATAGTCGATTCATGCTGAAGGAGAGAAAGAAATGAAGGATGTACGAATTGGTCGCCAACATGGGAAATCACGTGCTTTCTTGTCTGTCGCTGTACTAGTACTAGCTTGATTTTTGTTGTTGATTTTTTGCATTATTTTTTATTATTAATTTGCATGATGGATCCAGTACAGTCAACAAGTTCTGTTGTTGTTTAACAACAGAACTTGTTGACTGTAGTTTCAGTAGCTCTTGCAAAAGAATATTGAATAATGTGCTGACATTCTGCGAAAAAGAATCATCTCCTTGTTCCCCTTTCTCGAGTCATAAAATGTGCAAGTACAATTGTGGGCGCATCGGGGTCGACTGTTAAAAGAATTCGTAAGGAATCAAAAGGTGAAGGTAAGCCAAAATTTAAATCTCCTGAAAAAAAGCGCCAGAGTAAAGAAAACCATCGAAACCGTAGTTTTGAATGATTTTGATGTAGACGTTATAAGAAGAACTATTCACGAATTTTACATGGTCGAGAAAAGAGTGCCAACTGTTCCAAAATTGATTCCTGTGCTTAAAGAAAAAATTAATTTTCCTTGGAAAAGAAAAACTTTAAAGAAAATACTTCATGAAATCGGATTTTGTTTTAAAAAGTCCCAGAATAAAAGGAAACTTATCATGGAGCGAAGTGACATTGTTTTATCTAGAACGCGGTATTTGAGAGCAATAAGACGTTTCAGGGAGGAGAAAAGACCGATTGTGTATCTAGATGAAACTTGGATTGATAGTAATTTAATTTATGGAAAATGTTGGCAGTCTAAAGAAGAATGTGGAGTGCTACAAACCGGAAATGCCTCGCGGCGCATAATAATTTTGTGGGCTAGTGGAGAAATGGGTTTTTTTACCGAATTCAAACTTACTATACAAAGCCAATTACCATAGGCAAATGAATTCTACGTGTTGGATCCTATTTCATCTTAACCCATACTTTAGATCCGTCAATTTGTCATTACGATGTTCTTAAACAAAGAAATTAAGTTGCTAGTTGATTTCTAATCCAAATATAGAGAAAATTTATATTTATTGATTGCGCCACTCTATATCTAAATTAGTCCAAGAATTAAAGTAAAACTGACTCTCAACTATTTCCCTTTTTATGTGTTATTATGTATTTAGGTCGAGTTTATTTAACTTATTTTATTCACCCGCTTTGGTTCGATTATTTTATGAACGGTGCAGTAAAAGAGATTCAGGCAAAGTACAACTTTAGATCAATAAAACAAACATTTAATATAGGCTTACAAATTATACACTTTAGTTTAAATCACTGAATAAGTTATTACAAACAATTTAACTCATCTGGTAATATGATATGGTAATAGTTAATAATTAACTCATATGGTAATAGTCATATAATTTCAGGCAATGGTCAATCTGTTGTCTGAAATACAGCTTTCACAAAATTCAATTAACCATTTGAAAAAGTTCAATGTCATAAGTTCCTTAGTAACCAACTACATTAATATCTTATAGTTACTTAAGTTTCAATTACATATATAAGGGCAGCAACACTCCTTCACAAGTATACACTCTTCAATCCACACTCCGGCTATTTTCCACAAAAGTTACTATTAATGTTGGGATATTCTAGGAAGAAACACACACACATATCTCTGCATAAGAGTAACAAGGTTGGATAATTCTTACCGGTAAATTTCCTTGTTCATCTAATTATGTACAGACACCTTTTATAACTGTATTCACTTAAAACAATTAACAGCACCATTAAAAACAAAACAAATCCTCTTAGTAATAACTGAATAAATTAATGGTCGCAATTCACATAGTTAAAGGTTCTTGCTTGGAGCAAAACACTTGTACTATCTTTGACATCACTTGACCAATTTAGTATTCTACCAATAACTCATGAACTAAGGTAACACACAGTAATTCTTTAACTGAAGTTTTTATGCACAGTAGCCTATTCTTCCAGCATTTAATTAATCTCTTAGGCACTATATCTCTTAGCATAGCTATCATATAAATTTAACCTTGCTGCCTCTACTTATTTCTTTTAGTTACTCTGTGCTATTCAAGTTTCCGTGTGTCCCTGAAAGTTCGGTCCTGAGTCAAAATCCCAACAAAATTATCGCTAGTCATCCAGTTGCTACTTTGCTATCTTCCGTTGCTTTATTTGTTATTCAGCAACTTACTAGCTAACTTGCTCCTTGACTAGTAGAGCTTAGCGAGCTACTTGACTGACTCGCCGACTTGCTGTTATCTCTCTGTTCACTATTATCTCACTCTGATTCCCCTGAATGAATCGTTTTCTCTGTTCTTCGCTTATATATCCCTTCTTCCCGCCGAAATTATTCTCGTACTCTCCTCTACTAAAATCCTTTCCAGTCTTTCAATACCAATCTGCCACGCTCTGTTCTAAACTCGTGCTTGCTATTTCACATACGTCTCCATGACAACTAAAACAAAATATAATAAAACTGAGGCATTGCACAACGTTATACCTCAATTCTAGTAGCAAGGCTTATATATTGGTCATACATAACTGGTAATTAGTTTACGGAATTAACAACGATAATATCAGGATTTCAGAACACAAAGACTACATCCGGTTTCACCAGTACAGCTGCTCTGGGCTGGCAGACCATGCCTTAGATACCCACCATAGAATTCATTGGAAGAAAACAAAAATAATACACTGCAGCAAGTTTAAATACGAAAGATTATTCAAGGAATCATCAGCAGCTCTAAAAAATGTTCCTAACCTCAACAAATTTGGGTGCATGAAACTACCCCAAATTTGGGAGACTTACATTTTGAGAACTTCAGCCCAACTGCCAAGACAACCAAATTAGCCTGCCAGAGGGCACCATTAGGACTTTAGGAACAATATTAGTTTCTTGCTTTCTTCCTCATTTGCTTTTGTTAGTGCCTGTGTGCACATACCATATCTTTCTGTTCCTGAAGATGGCAACGTGACGTTGCCGAAATATAGAAGTTATTTATTAAAGTTACCTTTAATTAATATACTTTATATGCGTTGTTAATTCCGTAAACTAATTACCAGTTATACCTCTACATACAGGAACAAATAAGGAATATTTACATTTCAATTAATATGCAGTTAAAATGTTGAATACAAATTCTTATAATATTAACATAGCAATAAATAAAATAAACTTAATAATATTTTAATACAGAGTCTTTTCACTATTATTATATATCCTTGATTAATTAGTTATTATTAGAACTTAAAGGTAGTTACATGAGCATTAATTCATAAACAAGTGATTTACATAAAATAATAATTACAAGTCTAGCTTATGCGATGGAAGATCATGTTGGATTCTGAAGTAAATATTAATTACTCAAATCTCTTTATATTCAGAATCCAACATACGATCTTCGAAAAGTGGGCAGAAGAAAAACTGATTCCAAACCTTCCTAAAAATGCTGTTGTTATAATTGATAATACTTCATATCACTATTCGATTAAACAAAGGTTCCAAATTGGTCTAATAAGAAGCAAGTTCTTATGGATTGGCTCTCTGCAAATAACATTTCTCATTCCCCAGATATGCGAAAAATTGAATTGCTTAATTTGGTCAAAAGAAACTCTCCCACAACTAAACTATTTAAATTTGACACGATGCTCAAAGAGCATGAATTTCTAGCTTTGAGGCTACCACCATATCATTGCGATATTAATGCTATTGAGTATGTTTGGGCAGAAGTGAAAAGTTTCATTTGCCATCGCAACGTAACTGGAGATATTGACATGTTGAAACTTTTTAAGCTTTTAGAACAGGCGACTGAAAGTATTACAGTTCAAAACTGGGGAAAATTTCTTTCATGTCACCTCATTGGAAAATATGTATTGGGACAGTGATGGAATTATCGAAGAATTAAGCGAACCTTTGGTGATCAGTTTAAGTGAAAGTGATGGCGATTCGGACACCGATTCAGATGACTATGAAGATTAAAAGGATTTGATAATGGTATTTTTTTCCAACCTTTTTTTGCATGGGTTTGTTAAAAGAGTCACAACAAGTCATAAATAATTAATTGGTTTAGGACATTAAAGTGTCTCAGTTCTCTCAACTGTAAATTTAGAATATCTAAGTTCACTTGAAAAAATTTCTGTTTTTCATTATAATTATTTTTATTTTATAGAAAACTTTCTTAAAAATAAACTTAGTTAAATTTTTGTTTTATGCTATACTTTTTTAATTTTGTTAATACTCTACGTACATTTTTCCAACTGTTATACAAGCAAAATAGTTACACTTTAAAAACTACAATGTTCTTAAAAGAAAAGCTAAATTTTCTGACTAATAATAAACTAATAATAATAATAATAATAAACAAACACATCCCAGAAGACAGATTGATTACCCTATTATCAGAATGGATTCTCCTTTTTCTGACATGCGCAGAAGTGTCGAGGGACTTCTAATCGGTGGGCGAACTATAATGGCCACACTAGGGTTTCCCAAACTGTGTTCCATGGAAGGTGAATAACTTTTCCAAGAGAAGGTCTTCTGGAATTTGTCATTTTAGTTTTCTAAGCATTTTTCATGAATAAATATTTTATAGTGGAAATATTCTGAGGAGAATAATATTCGTGAATATGTCGAAAAGCTCAGACCCAGAACACCTAATAACATCTGTGTAGCAAATGTTAGTGACCAAGCTGTGTATTTTTAAACTTGGAAGTATTCATGAATTATCGTTAATTTTCACATATCGAAACCTTTCAACATTTGGGAAAGGGAATACCGTTGTTTATGACTGGTCATAAAAATTGCCTGCAAGCGGATTATAACAATGGGCGGCATATCCATATCCTCTGTTCTCAAAACTGAAGGAAATGATATCTGTGAAGTAAATGTCAGTGATCAAGCAGCATATTTTTAAACATGGAAATATTCATGAATTATCGTCAATTTTCACACGTTGAAATCTTTCAGCAATCGGGAAAGAAAATACCGCTGTTTATGACCGATCATAAAAATTGCCTGCAAGCCGATTACAACAATGGGTGGCATATCCTCTGTTCTCAAAACTGAAAGAAATAACATCTGTGTTGCAAATGTTAGTGACCAATCAGCAAGGAAGTATAAAGAAAATTTTTCCACTAAAAATGAAGATCAAGGTAGTTCTGTATCCGGTTTTCTCAAATCTAGTAATACTGAATACTTCGCAAGTTTGTATTGTAGGGTGAAAGTTTTGAAACTGTAGTGCTGTGATTTTTTAAAAGTAATAGGCCTGCAGATTTCAATTTTAATATGAATAAGAGACAAGGGACTTTGTTTAATTTTGGTATTAAGAAATCTCTTATTGAAGGTGTTTGTGACGCAACATATAGCGCGAGTCATCCACCACCACCAGCCTACAAAGCGATCTCCAGGATGTACAAAAGGAGGGGAAAACTACCAGCACACAGGAGAAAAAGTCTGCATTCACTCATAAGTACTTATAATATTATAAATTTTTGGTGATCAGAATGGGATATGTCAATGAAAATCAGCACAAATTAATTTAATGATATTTATGTTTAATTGATGTTTAATTAATAATTAATAATCATTACTAATTAATAATAAAAATCAGCTAAATTAATAGTTAATTATTAATTAATACATTACAAAATAACCAAGGTGTTCCATGAAAATTTCAGGATTTGTAAAGTGTTCCATTGTAGGAAAAGTTTGGGAAACGCTGGGCTACACCATGATACTGCTTGACTTTGCCAAGACATTTGAGAGGATGGGAATGGATATGAGGCTAGTAGTATTAATAGGGTGATGGTGAATAGGTTGACAGACAGACACCAAAGAGTAGTATTATATATAGTGGAGTGGAGTCTAAGAGAATGATGGTGGTAACTAGTTGGGTACCTCAGGGTTTGATACTAGGGCTACTACTCTTTAATTTGTATATCAATAACATAGGGAAAGATTTAAGAGGGGATATTCAGTTGTTTGCTGATGATGCAAAACTGGGGACAGCAATAGTTGATAAAGGTGATGTAGATATCCTGCAGGATGATTTTAATAAATTGGCATTGTGGACAAAGGATAAGGATTGTAATTTAATGTTGCAAAATGTAAGGTTATGCACTTCAGGTTGAAAAGGTCGCATATGGTGTATCATATTGATGGTATTGGTTTGCAGGAAATTGATGAGGCTAGGGATAATGATGGGAAAAGAGTGAAAGTTCAGAGGGCATATTGCAAAAGTTGGTAAAATAGCTCACCTAATTACTTAGATGTTGAAAAACACGTTAACAATTATTAAAGATAAAGAAGTTATTATCCCTCTTTATACCACAGTATTCCACATAGGGAGTATTCCACATTATTCACATAGGGAGTATTCCACAGACCTGCTGCCATCTTGGTGGCAGGTCTGTGGAATACTCCCTATGAGAATAGGTTGAAGGCTTGTGGATTATAAAGTGTAATTGATAGGTGGAAAAGAGGGGACATGATCGAAACTTTTATGATTAAAGCAATTTTATAAAATTGATGAAAACGAAATTTTTTAAGATATGACGAATAGTCAGAGAACTAGGAGCCATCCAACATGGAAGTTGTGTAAGAGTGTAGTTAGTAGGGGTTTGCAGACCAGGTTTTTTGTGTGGGGAGTGGTGAGTAAGTGGAATGGATTGCCAGAATTGGTTGCGAGTTCCCTGACAGTGAATGGATTCAAGGAGAGGTATGATAGAATTTGTGTGTATGACGGTTGATTTGGGTCTCCCACAATGAGTCTCCAGACTCCATGAAGATACCATAAATAATAATAATAACAGACAAATTATATTCTTGTTTTAATCCATTATCTTACTCAGTGAACAAACAATTACAACTGTATTTTTATTATCCCCCTAATGTCCTTCTGATGAACACTGGCCCTGGTTTATAGGCTTTTACAGTTGTAAAATAATACTCCTTTATATATATATATTTTGCTTCATGACTATTTCATTTCACACAAGATTCTTAAACGAGTGTCTTTCCTTTTGAAGGATTTATCTATGTTTTCACTATCAATTAAGTTTCTGACTCATCTACATAGATTTCCATTAGACATATCTTATTGAGCAACTATGTATCTTCCCCTGTAGTGCTTCCTGTTATTAGTTTTCCTAGAAACTGCTCTTTTGATTGACAATGTTAATGGTTCTGATGATTATTCAGAGCTGCTTTAAAAACTTAATTGGGCAGGACACTGCGCAATTAAGTTTAAATGCAATTTGACAAATTGAAGTTGCTTATTTTCTACATGCAGTTTAGATTGTTTTCACAGCTTGAAAATAGTAAAATCTCTGCACTTGCAACAAATAAGCCAGTTAAAATACAGTATGCTATGTACAATTTCCATTGTTAACATAGAAATAGCTGACTAGTTACTTAGGCTAGTGATACACTTTAAAAAAATTGTGATGTCTTAATTGTTACTTTTTTGTCTTTAGCTCAATAATTATTTAAATGTGAATATTTATATTACAGTTATAACTTCATATTAAAAGAATACACACATAAAATATTTCTTTAACATGTTTCACATGTGCATGGTGTTTGTTTAGCAGTTGTGGCTACAGAATAATTTTAATGTAGAGAAATGCTGTTTATGAAACATCAGTTTCAACAGGTAACACTTTGGGTAGATTCCAGACTTAGGGAAGGTAATTTCGTATGTCAGTTATAAAAAAAATAATAATAAATAAATAAATATAAATATAAAAACAGAACAGTGTTTACCCCTTTGTGATAACCTTAGAAGGGTAGTTACCCTGATTCCTCCTCCCCCCTTTTTTTTTTACAATACTTAATAACATGTTTCAGCCATTTATGGGAATGACAACAATATTATAAAAATTAAGTTAATAATATAATAAATATTATAAAAAATTATAAAAATAAAAATGTTGCACTTGCAACAAATAAGCCAGTTAAAATACAGTATGCTATGTACAATTTCCATTGTTAACATAGAAATAGCTGACTAGTTACTTGGTTACTTGGGCTAGTGATACACTTTAAAAAAATTGTGATGTCTTAATTGTTACTTCTTTGTCTCTAGATCAATAATTATTTAAATGTGAATATTTATATTACAGTTATGACTTCATATTAAAAGAATACACATATAAAATATTTCTTTAACATGTTTCACATTTAATGTTGGTCGATTGGTAGAGCCTCTGCTACTAATGGCTCAGTTAAGTAAGTTTGAGCGCAGTTAGTAGTTGGAAGGGGACCAATCGTTCGATGCTGTTGGCACACTCTCCCTCGACGAGTCTTTGGACTCCCTGGAGGTGTCAAATAATAATGGTAATTAATAACATGTTTCAGCAGTTTACGGGAATGACAACAATATTATAAAAATTAAGCATCCATGAATCCAAAGTACAAAAATATTATGATTACTAACATTAAAATTAAAGATGCTAAGAATTTATATTCTTGGTTTAATCTTTATCCAAGTGTAAGCAAACAATGCATTTTTGAAAATTATGGAGACAACTACCGTGTTTGAATACAAACTTTAGTTTAATATAACTAAAATCTACAATTCAACATTTCGACCTTTATGTCAAGGTCATCTTCTGGAGCATACAAATATACACAAGAAACAAGCTGTACTACAATCAAACTGGTTCGTTAAAGTCAGGACTCTAACCAATCCGCTAGTATTAGAAACCATTCCACTCCAACTGGCTGGAATAATGTTAATATATGTATATAGTAGACAACACAAATAATAGGACTCTAGCGTTGATGTATAATTTTTTATTTTATTTTTATTTTATTTTATTTTTTTTTTTTTTTCACCAGAGGTCAGGCCAACAATTGTGGTAGCGGTTGGTCAGTGTCTTTAACGAACCAGTTTGATTGTAGTACAGCTTGTTTCTTGTGTATATTTGTACGCTCCAGAAGATGACCTTGACATAAAGGTCGAAATGTCGAATTGTAGATTTTAGTTATATTAAACTAAAGTTTTTATTCAAACACGGTAGTTATCTCCATAATTTTCAAAAATGCATTCGGATCACCGTGCAAGCCTAAAAGAAAGGAGTAAGCAAACAATGTTTGTGCATGAAGTATCTTCACAACTGGGCTACTTGTATATAAAGGCTAATGACTTCACATCAGTTGCCTTGGTATCCCATAATGCAAAACACACATCCTCTCACATATGTATAATGCTATGCTTTATGGGAAGGAGCACTGCCCAGACTTGTTTCAACCTTTATTGAGCTCTCATCAGTGGGAGCCAGACCAGACCCAGGAGAAATACCAAGGTTGAAATGATGCAGAAGTGATGTAGTCAAAAGGTGACACACCTTATTATTAAAATAGTCAGGTATTTTTAACTAGTTCCCTGGAAGAACATGTGGTTATACATGTGACTAAGTATTTTGCAAATCTGTTGTGTGATGTTTACGTATATCAGTATAAAGGTTTCTAATTCAATGGCCAGTATTGTGTTTTAGCTTCGTCATCCATTTACCTTCACGAAATAAATCAAAACAAGAAAGAAAAAACTGATGATTCAAGACTGCAAAAAATTTTTCCAGCTGTCTTAATTTTTGTTAAAATTGGATGATAATAGCTATTATTTTATATGAAAACCAAAATACATTTGCACTATGTGAACATGCATATATAGCATGCTATGGAGTAAGTGGTGATTTGAATTGTATTCAGTGAATTTCACACTTATCTTCTTGTTTTCACACTTAATCTTTTAAACATTGTTTTTTAATTTCCCCTTCAAGATTTCAATTACACCTAGAATCCATAATCTCATACTTATTTTCTCACGCTAATCTTGTATTTTTATTTATTAAATAACAATATTATGCAACATATCTTAATATTGTGAACATATCTGCAATATTACATTGTACATACATTTTCTATGTTATCTTATAGAAAACATTGGTTATTTTCAAATTCCTCTAACTTTTGGCTTCTCTCATTAAAATGTTTTGCCATGTCACTTAATGATTTGTTTTTATAGTGTTTCATAAAATATTTCAATTTTAAAATATTGATATTGTGTAATTTTCTTTTAAATTTTAGATTATATATATTTTTTAAATGTTTGTTTTCCATTTCTAATCTATTATTGTGCCCGTCTCACAATAAGCTGTTCTGCTCTTCTCTATTCTGCTATATATCATTATGTGTTTATCTATTTTTTTTTCATTGTTTTTATTTTCTTTAAATCAAAATATTAATTCTCTGCATTTTGCTCTCAACAGTTGTAATGTTTTATGCTGTCTAATTTCCAATCATTGTAATTTTCTCTTGCATTGTCAGTTTATTGCAGATAAATCTGCTATATTTCTTCCTTGGTGCTTATCATTATATGGACAAATTATATTGCACATTCCCCAGCCTGGAGGACCAGAGACTACATCTCATTGAACTCCCCCCCCCCCCCCCAACCTCTTCCTGGCTAGGCAGCCCTACAAGAGGTTACATTCCCAACAACATAATTCTTATGGTTGCCAGGGATTTACAAACCATCTCACTTCAGTAAGATGGTAGTCCATAATGCGGATTAGGGAATTTTAGATTTTTGAGAATTATTATTCAGGATCATGATAGGAATATATTCTGATCAGAATAGAATATGGATATACTGTATAAGGGGAATGAAGATGGAATAAGATTACTTTGATATTTTTGCTGTTTTGTTGGGTTCTGGAATGACACTTCCCCATAACATGAGTTTTCTGTCAGACATCATGAGTATGAGAAGCACTGATGTGTTACCCATAGCACCTATCACTTCAGTGAATTTCATTATAAAAAAACTGTTAAAAAGATAAATGCAGGATTAAAAATAGTTTAAACTTGATTTAATAAGAAAACATAAACACAATATGTTAGATATGTATTATTAGCCATTCTTGAATGGTTATTTATTATTATTATTTTATAAATATTATTTCATCAGATGCTTTTTTTGTCATGTGGTTTTTGGTTGAAATTTGGCATGAATATATACAAACAAGATTTTGTCACTGTAATATTCTGTGACACAATCATTCAGAACTTGGAACATTTAGTAAAGCATTTTAGTGATCAAATAGTAATTTTTATACTGTTAAAAATAATTTTTCTATGTAAAATTTTTTAAAAATATAATTCTAACAATATAATACATATAGATATCTTCATTAGATGTTGCTGCTGCATCAGTTGGTCGAGACTTTTTGATGTGTCATGAAGTAGGCAGAGAGGTTATTGACACTCTGATATGTCTACTTGGAGAGAAGACAGGAGTCATGGCTGATATGAAAAGGTAATGTGTATTTTCTTATATATTAGAAGATATGTACAATGTATTTTAAATTCTATTTTTATATCAATGATATCCAAATCATGGTCAGCAGACTAAATTAACCCTTGAATTCAATTCTGTCTGGTCCATGGAAAAATCATTTCATAGAACTGTTAGAATATGTTACTGGTTAATATATATATATATATACAGTGTGAACACAAAAAACAGAATGTATTCAAAATCATATTCACAATAAACCAATTGGCATTACATAAATGAAACTCACACCATTAGAAAGTATGAGCTTCATTTCATCAAAAAGGAAGTTAGCAATTTTTTTTTTAATTTTAATATTTGATTAACTACAATTGTCCATTGATTCTATAAACATAGAAATAAGAGTTTCTTGCTTGATGGTTTTCTTTCTGTTTGATTTTTTTAAATATTACTTCCCATCACTAAAACAAATTTTGGACATGATGGTTTCACTTATACTAAGATGGTCCAAATATGTCTCAGCAAAATTAATGTGTCTTGGCATAATATATATTTATAGGAACAGAAAGCAAGACATTGTCTCAGAATATTCCATACTGTTTACTGCAAACTGCAAAAATACCATTCACAGCTAGCACATATTAATTTTCAAGGGCTGCATAATGTTTTTACCATTT
Source organism: Typopeltis vanoorti (assembly GCF_054136105.1). Taxonomy (NCBI): domain Eukaryota; kingdom Metazoa; phylum Arthropoda; class Arachnida; order Uropygi; family Thelyphonidae; genus Typopeltis; species Typopeltis vanoorti. Next base: position 82,863,410 of record NC_143568.1, read on the forward strand.
AAGTTTATAAGGATGGCAAGATGTTTTCTCAGACTCTTCCTTATTGTGGATTGCAGTAAATGCAGTGCAGTTCATAGTTAATGTGAGATGTTGATTTCCAAGGATTACACAGAAAGGATCATCAATGTCACAGTTCTTTCTGCACTATGCCTAACTGAACCAAATGCTTCTTTGTTGCAGATCCAGCATAATATTCAGCAGATGTGCAATTCCATTCTTCAGATGAATTTGCACATCTACATAACATTGCCAGCTCATTTGTCTTCATTCTCTCATGTGTTCCTAGTATCAAGTATTTTATAATTTCCACCTAAATAACATACATTCACAAAGTGGGTTATTTAGTTATTCAAGTGCTTCTACAGCAGTATGTTTCTGCATTTCTGTTCACCAGTTATTCTACCATAATCATTCATTCTTTCTTCTACTTAACAATGAAAGAACTTTCTTTCCTCTTATAATTTGATATTTCCTACCCTTTTTACTGTGACTGTTGTTCTCTTGTAGCTTATTCTCTACTATACTGTTTATGCACCTCTATCACCTTTCTACCTCTCTACATTTCTTCCACAGTTATCTTTTTTAGAGTCTCCATAGCTCATTTGGTGTACATGAAGCCCTTTGGCTGGAAAAGCCTATGTTCAAATTCTGTCTGGAAAGCCGTTATCAGGATTTTCAACTGCAAGTAAGTTAGCCAGTCTCGTATGCAGGCGGTAGGCTTTTTTTAGTTCCAAAGGCATGGGTTTTTCATCTCATATAGCAGGCATAATGGCCAGAAATATATACAGTTCATTGACAATGCAGGGAATTAATTGCCCTATCAGGTTTCTAATAAGCCAAGTAACTTGGCTATGACAGACCATTGAGCCTACTACAAAAGGGAAGATGAGACACAATTATCTTTTTATGCATTTCCTTCTTAATGGGATCCAATATAATTTTTTTAATATCAATCCCACACACATAAGGTTGCAGGACCATTCACACGCTGATACTGTGTGCAGGCAGAAGTTAAAAGAAATAATCCATTGATGTTCTTTTTGAATAGTTTTAGATTGTAGACCTTGAGAATACTTCATATAGCAAAGAAGACTGCAGCATGGAAATTAAATAGAATGGTGTGGGGGGAGGGGGGGGGGAGAAGTATTCAGTGGATTTGCAGCTGGTTCCTGAATGGATGTTAAGTGGCTGTTGGTGCTGCTTGCATTTTTATAGGATTAGAAGAATGGATACATTTCAGTGGAATTGGTGCCTCACATACCTAATAGAAAAGATAAAAAGGAGAAACTTCAACCTTTTAGAATAACAGTTGGAGCAATGTAGTGAATGTGCAAATATTAAGTGTTTATTTGTAATTAATTATTATAAGCAAATAGAAATTTGTTATTAGTTTAAATTTTATAAATTATTAAATAGCTTAATGCGAATAATGAATATAAGGATGCAGAAGTCATAATTATTAATAAATTGTGTCTGATTATAAGTACTCTTAATTCCCCTCCAATACATCATCAGAAATGTATCAAGCATTGTATAGAATACTACAACCATTGTTCCTTTTATAAAATAATCTGGTAGGGGGGGGGGGTACCCAAAAAATAACCTGAATTATTTTTTTAAAAAAATTTATTAAAATTTATAATACCATATTCTAGTTCAGCGCATGATCAGAAATTTTCTAATTCTAAGAGCAACTATAAACAGGACTGTAGAAAATCCAGGATCCTAAATCAAAAGTAACAATTGTAATGCTAAAAAATAAGACATCATTGTTACTGAAAGAAAACTATCTGTAAGAAAGAATGTTTATTCATGTTATCATAAATAGAATTTAGTTTGATGTAGTTTATAAATAATATATATATATTTTTTTCACTAGAGGTTATGCCAGTAGAATAACTTGTGATCAATTCATTGTTTCTCTAGCTTACTGTATGTAATGTAACTCAGCTTGTTCTGTATATTTGTATATGCTCCAGATGATGATCTTAATATGAAGATCGAAATGTCAGGATATTAAAATAGTTACTTATAATGCTGTTGTAAAGTCCATAATTTCTAAAATGAATGGTGATCACCATGTAACACTAAAAGAAAGGGAATGTCTTAATCTTAAATCTCTCTATCATATCATATATCTCTATTTCAGTGATAGAGAATAAAAGAATTTCACTGGCCTGAAGTGGGAAAAAGTTCTATGTATGGTCTCTAAAGCAGCACCTCACAATTTATGTAATCATTAACTCACTCATGTCACTAATGTAATCTAGTTTGTATACAATTGTTCATAGGGGATTAAAAAAAAAAAAATTCTCTCTCTCTGCCCATTCAAAGCTGTGTATTAATTTTTCATTCTCTCAACCTAACTCACATTACAAAATCTTGTCTCAAGAACCTCTAGAATCTCAGCACTGCCAAAATTGGGAGGACCAAATCTGTGCACCATAGTCTGGGTATGGTTGATGAAGTCCTTATAGTGGAATAAGTATCTTGTTGTTGTTTTTTAGTATCCTCTTCATTTGTGATTGTTACAGTTCTTCCGGTATGTCTTCTGAATTTCACTCCTTGGTATCTGTTACTTCCAGGTCCTCAATATTGCACATCTCCTGAAGCATAGCTTTACATCTCTATTCCAAAGTGCAAAACTATATGCATAGCAACATTAAAAGAAGTCACTCATTTTTCAAGCTACCGGCTTGTTTAAATCTTTCTGAAGAGACAACTAATTACATCAAAATAATTTTTATTACTCTCTCTCTGTGTACCATGTCCATTTCCATTCAATTTACATGTATTCTAGTATGGATACTTAGATGTTGATTATCACTTATGTTCAAGTTTAATGGAGGAAACACATATCTAGAGATAATAATTACTAACTAAATTTATTTAATTACTAAATTAATATGTCAGTATTTTGCCTTGGTTACCTAGGCATCTTCACGGACACAAAGAAATACAACTAATCATGCATGCATACAGAAATGCTAGCAGGAAGATTAATGTGGAGTACAAAAGGCAGGATATCATAAGTGCCATCTATGGGTGTGGTAAAATATTGGCATATTAATTTATTAGCCAAATAAATTTAGTAATTATTATCTCTAGACATGTGTTTTCTCCATTAAACTTCAACATGAGTTAATCCACATGCAATATCATTAGCAAATAAATGAAACACTAGTCAGTTTCATTTATTCATTTATAGTTCCAGAGCAGAGCAGAACCCTTTGATATGCTATTTGTTATCTTTCTTTTTAGGGTTAGTATCACACCACACACAATTTGCTGATATCTATCAGACAGCCAGTTTTGCATTTCATTGCACTAACTTTCAAGTTAACAACTTGTTGTTAACAAGTTGAAACATTGCTATCATTAAATTATTGCTAATATGTTAATCATCTGCAATGTACTTATGCTAAGCATAGCATTAGTTTCAATATACATTTGTCACACTTATGTCTAGAATAGGTCCGTGCGGTTAGCCTAGTGGCTGTGCGCTTCACAACCATATGCCTGGGGAAGGAGTGCCCTAGGTTCGATTCCCATTGGTGACATGAGGAGCTGAAGGATCTTCCTCAGCCATAGCCAAGTTAGCCAGTCTTGGGCGTGGACAGCAAGATTTTTTCCCCAGTTTATCCTGGGGTTTTTCATCCTGCAAAGCAGGCAAACTGGCCTTGAGAACTCATCACCACTGGAGCATAGGGCTGACCACCTTATCCTGTGAACGGTTTGAGGATTAACTAACCCTCGACACCGCAAGGTAAAAGAGGGAAAAGGAAGATGAGATGAGATGTCTATAACAAAATATTTAACAGCTGCACATTATTCTGTCATGTTTTATGATCATTACTGATGCTCAGATACAGTTAAAGAGAATATATAATTGAATAACAATTGAAAACTGTAGTATGTATTAGAATGTACAGTGTTAAATGCAGAAGAACTCAATCTATAACCGTTTGAGTTTAAAGAAAACGATATTGAAATTGGTAATAATATTTTTGGTTTACAGATCAAGCGTTGATCAATTTTATTAACTTAACTGACTAGTTTCGCCAAACTTAAACCATTGGCATCTTCAGGGCATTTACACATAGGCTGAAACAATCTCACAATTATGTGTAACTATAAAACTGACAAGAATAACTGTAAAAAACTGCCTAGAATAATTACAAATAAAGTAGATACTATTTTATTTGTAATTATTCTTTTCAGTTTTATAGTTACACATAATTGTGAGATTGTTTTGGCCTATGTGTAAATGCCCTGAAGACGCCAACAGTTAAAGTTTGGCGAAACTAGTTGGTTAAGTTAATAAAATTGATCAACACTTGATCTGTAAACCAAAAATATTATTACTATTTCTCAGGATCAAGAAAATAAACCTTCATTATGATATTGAAATTGCTATTACAAAAAAATAAACAAACAGACATACACACACACACACTGCACTGTCTAATCAGAATATTTTGATCATTCTAATATTTTGTAAAGCCTCTCTCGCTGCTAAAACGGTTGCTATGCAGCATATCATGGACTCTATAAGACTTTTGAATATCATATTATTTGAAAGTGTTTTCCAGATTGTTACCTGTAGATCTACACTTATGTGTTCAGGATTCAAATGCTAGATCTCTCAATCCAATTAATTCCAGAAATGTTTTATGGGATTCAAATCTGACAAATATGGCAGTCATGGTAATATCTAGGAGTTGATGTCATGTGCAGTGAACCACTTTCAAATAATACTGACACTTTATCCTACTGAAATATATCTGTTCCACCAGGAAAAGGTACCTGTACAGGTACTTTGTGCATATCAGGGATCCAAGAGATTCCTAGGAATTCTCATTCCCATACCATATGGCTGCCATCTCCTGCCTTCTGCTATACCATTACATTTGGGTGTTTCTTCTCCCAAAGAAGAAACTCTACTGTCCACAGAGTATAGCAGAAAACAATATTCATGCAAAAAAACACGTTTTTTCAGTAGTCCAATGTCATCTGTCATATGTAAAATGGACATAATTGTCAGTGATTAAATATAATCATTCAAAAACTTATGATCTTAAGAGAAACATCATAAGTTTCTCCTTAAGAGAAACTTATGATGTTTCTCTTAAGGAGAAACATCATCAGTGAATGATGTTTCTCCTTAAACATCATTCACTGATGTTTAAGGAGAAACATCAGTGAATGAGTTTCTCCTTAAAACTCATTCACTGATGATGCACTCCCAACCACCTCTGGCAACCCATTCCACCCATTCACCACCCTCTTAGTCCTAACACCCTCCCCTTGCTACCCACTCTTACACAATTTCCATGAGTGACCTTTCTACCATGTACTGAAAAAAGTCTTCAGTGTCAGTCCTTTGAAACCCCTTTAATAACATATGCTTCTATCATGTTTGCTTTTTTTTTTGCCTGTCAGCTAGGTTTTGAAGCCATCAACACAGACCATCAACCTATTCTTAAATGGAGCATCTCCTAGACCTGCCATGATCTTAGTTACTCACCACTGGATCCTCTCCACAACTTCTCCATGGAATATGGGCATCCAGATCTGCCTACAATAGTCCAGATGCAGCTTATTAAAGCCTTATAGGGGGAACAATAACCTCTCTCTATCCCTGCTTGTTAGTTTGTTCTTTAACAACAACCACATAACCTGATGTGCTGTTTTGCATACCTTTGCAATATGTCCTCTTCACAGTTGATTTGCAATTTTGTGTCGAGTCTCTGGAGATGAATTGGTATGTAGAATGATCACAAAATGTTATACTTCCTGAAATAATCATTTTTATCTTGGATTGCAAAAACAAGTCCTTTATCAAATCTCATTAATAGTTATGTTCGTACATATTAGAGTTGATAAATCCTAAATTTCTTCTTTAGTAAAGTTAGGCTGAGGAGATATAGATTTGAATCATATATGTTCAGCTTCTAACTGGATTGTCTCTGAAATAGAATAAGGAATTTCACAAACACGCTTCTAAATGCACTCACGTACATTTAGAAGAGCACCAAAAGTACATCTATTTCTGCGAGTTGGAGAAATCAGGTCCATTTTTACAAGATGGTGGGTTGCTGAAAAAAACTAAAGTGTTATTACTGGAAAGCTTGTTTCTGTTAGCAAGATTATATAAAGAAAGCTGTGAAGCTCTTATTCACTGATCAAACTTAAACAGGAATGATTGCCTTAAACATTTCCATTTATAGGAAGTTGTCCTGCTTAATTACACCTCATGGCTGCTCAGCAACGTTTTGCAAATAGTAACCATGAGTTTGAACTCTAATGAGTACAAATTGCAAATTTAAAATGAAATTTTTAAATAAGTGAGAAACTTTTTAGTCAAGAGGGAAGTGGTAGGATTTCTCTCCCAGCAGCTGGGATTTTCCTCCAAAAATGGAGAGAATGGCCCAAGAACATACTTTGTTCACAGATATAACATATGTGTCTTATGGTCTTACCTGAGCAATAATTCTAAACATATCCAGCTCAGATGTTATATAAATTGATATAGAATATCCTAGATTATTTAGATACTCAAATACACTCTGATAATCACAACTGAAACCAATATATGGACAATAAAATCTGAATTATTTTATTCAGTATGGTACTATACTTATAAAATGTATTATGTTATTTTTCTACTCAGGCTTTGTCTGATGGCTCTATACAACCTTAGCATTAATAAGAAGGGTCACAGTTATCTTATCTCAATTCAGGAAGCAGTTCCAGTTCTTGTATGGCTGATACAAGGTAATTTCTCATGTATTATTATTACTGTATTACTATAACACATAGAAACATGTTTAATTTAGTGTTTACTATCATTTGAAGACGTCTCAATGTTCAAGGTGTTCATGTACATTCTCTTCGACATAATATATGTATCCTTCAATACATTTACGTCCAGTTCACTTGCCACGTTTTCCAGCAATACATTATACTTGAATCTCTCCATTAGTTCATTGGACATCATCAGATGTTGTGTGATCACTCCTTTCCTTAGTAATGTTCTATACCAATCCTCACCAGGTGGTCCTGTCATATGCCTTTCTGGAGACTCTGAAGATCATTCACTCCATACGCATTATCCATCCATGTCATTGAAGGTCTTATATCTTACTCTTTTTCCAGGAACTTTAGCTTCTATTACTGTTTTGTGAAGTCATCCTTTCAATGCATCCCAAGTATTTCAGCTTTCTTCTGTCAATATCTTTAAGGAGCTTAAAGTTCTGCCTATCTTTTTAGCACCTTTCTAGACTATCAATTTGACTGCCTTTTAGTATATAATATCCTCAACAGCCTTCTGTAATGCCACATCTCAAAAGCAACTATTCTTTTCCTATCATACTTCTTTAGGCTCCAGGTCTCACATTCATAAATCACTATTGGAAAAACAGCTGCATCCAAAATCCTCAACTTTGTTCCTGTGGAGATAAATCTATCTTTCCAGATTTTAGACAAGTCTCTGACTATTATTTTAGCCATTCCTAGTCTTCTTCTGATGTCTTCTGAACAGCAGTTCTCCATATTAATAATGGAAGTTCTTTCTCTGTTAAGGGAAACGTTTTCAGAAGCTTCCTGTGTGTATGTCCTTTGAGAACCATAATCTTTGTCTTGCTAGGATTGAGATGAAGTCCTCTGTTCTTACTGATGTTATCAGTTTTGTTAAGAATTTGTCCTAGTTTTTCCTTGTCATTACATAGGAGTACTGAATCATCAACATACCTCAGATTACTGATCAGTCTACCACCTGTCCGAATTCCTGTGTTAAGCTCATCCAGTACTTCATGCATAATGTTCTTTGCATAGATACTAAACAAATGAGGCGTAAGTAGGCATCCTTGCCTAACTGCCGATCTGAACCTAATCCATTAATCCAACACCTGTTCTTGCTGTGCTTCCTGCTCACTGTACAAGTTAGCTATCAGCCTGATAATGTGTTGAGGAAAACCCATTAATTTCATTACTTCCCACAATTTCTTATACTGAACGCAGTCAAAACTTTTGGAGTAGTCTCTGTACCCTTTCCTTTCCTAAAACCTGCTTGTTCCTTGGGCATCTTTGCCTCAAAAAATATGCATGCCTAAGTGAAGGGCGTTCCAAATCGAAAATTTTCTTGGTAAGAGGGCTCCTCCAAAATTATCCTGATCCTTTCTGCTGTACAGTTCCTCACAGTACTGTTTCTATCTGTGTTTTTCATTTTTCTGTTAGTACTTCTCCATTCCTGTCTTTGATAACATTCAATTTGGGCTTAAATTTGTGCTTTACATCATGCACTAAATGAAACATCCTTTTATAATTGTTCATTTTAATCTGGAATTCTATCTCTTCCCAACTTATTAGCATAAAAATTTTCCTTTTCCTGTCTGATGGCTTTCTCACTTCTCCATGTAATCTTTTATATTCTTCAGTCCTTGCATCTCTTTGTCTCTGCAGCTGACTCCTTTCAATCAGATACCATGTTGAAGCTGATATCCATGGGTCTCTTGGTCTTCCAATTGGGCCTAGATACTTCTTGGCTGTATCTTCTATTATAACCTTGAACCCCCCACAACATTTCAGGTGAGTATTCCTTGTAAAATCTCACATAAATGTCTTTTTTAATATGTTTGTTTTAACAAGTTTTATTTGGTGAGAATTTGTTGTTTGTGAGAAATAAGTTTCTATTATGTTGAGTATTCAGTATGGTAATTATGTACTCTGTGTTATTCAAACTGTCATGTGACATAACAATTGTAATAACGGTTGATATGTGTGTGATGTGGAGTTTGGAGAAAAACTATCAGTAGGAAGTTTGTAATGATATAACTTCACATCTCATACTACTGTTATAGTATCTTGTACACCTCCTGAGGGTACATAAGAATATGATGATGATAATGTTATTTAAGATTTCTGATGTTTTTTTGCTGAAAGACCCCCCCATGAAGCTCGTGGTGCAGTGAGTATGTTAGGAAATTATTTGTCTTGGTCATATATGTAGAATTGGAGGAGGAAAGAATGATGCCAGGAGGTCAGCTTTATTTTTAGGAGATGCCACCTAGGTGAGTGAGAGTGAGAGAGAGAGAGAGAGAGAGAGAGAGAAAAATAGAAGCACATGTGCCCAGCAGCCTTTGAAAGAGACCAGAAAGCATGACTGGCATTTGGATAGTAAGTGAATTTTTTGCTGTTGGTCTTCTGCAAAGGGCCAGCACCTACTTTCAAAGAGCTATTTTGCATTTGTTATATGCCTCAGCTATATCAAGCTGATAGTGAAGCTGGAATTCTTATCACTTGCTACCATCTGGTATTCTGAATAGTTTTTTTTTCGTGAATTGCCTTGAAATATCTCTTGTTAAAGCTTGTTAAATATCAGCTATATTTAGCTGATAGTGAAGCTGGAGTTCTTATCACTTGCTACCATCTGGTATTCTGAATATTTTTTATTTCTTTAATTGCCGTGAAATATCTCTTGTTAAGGCATGACTTGAAAACTAGTCAAGAATTTTGAATGGGGTGGGGAGTGAGAGCTTTATGCCAGTAATGATAATTTCTCTAAATTTGTTTAGATGAAGAGTTGAAGCAGTGGACTGACCATGGAAAAGAAGAGTTGAAGTCATGGAGGTTGTCCTACTTGCATCTGTCAGGGACACAAGGATAGGAATTTCTATTGGCTGAGAATTCTGTGGAAGAGGAAACTTGTACAATATTATGGTTTCAGTTACTGAGAGGATTAGTGATCTAATCTCTGTGGTTATACATAGGAGGAAAAGTGGTTAAGAGAAAAAAAAATCAAGGGAACTGGAAGAGTGGAGAAGATTAATAGTATTCAAGTTACGAGATAGATGACTTGTATTAGATCATTACAGTTATATCAAATACTTCATCACTTACAGCTTGTTCAGTGGAATTCAAAATGGGAATTCAGTTGAAATTGTTGACTTTGAAGTTACCTAAGAAGATAATTCACTTCTCAACCACTTCCAAATTCGTATAAACAAAATACCTAAACATGAAGTGACAGTTGTCAGAAAGAACATCAAAAAGCATTTCATGCTTAATTCTTTGTTTTAGAAATATTTAAATAACTTTTATGTGACAACCACCATGAAAGGTTGTAAACCTATAGTACATTAGCACCATGGGTGGGCTAACAATTTTTTTCTATGTTTATGAATTTTATGTGTTTTTTTTTTGAAATTTATTTTTTTACATAATCCAGAAACCAGAGAAATATGAAACTTTTCAAGACACTTTAGGCCTCTAATAAGCAAGGCAGTGTTCTCATGTCATGTGATGAAATTTCTTCCACTTAAGGACAATCATAAACATTCATGTCCATGGTTGGATTCTGATCTGCAGCATATTGCTTGAAGAGCAGATATGCTAACCAGGCAGGTGCTTAAGGGTCAAAGCTGTATAACTGAGAGGAGACCTCCACATAGCCTTTAAAGGAATGCGGAGAACCGACCAGGGCTTCTGACCTAATGTCCAATCCTCACCTTCTCGTGGTGCACCCTGTTGGGTATCTACTTTGATACTGAACGAACGAGGATAGGCTGGCAATTTGGGATTTAGCTGACCAAATTGTATTCTTATTGGTTAAACCAAAATAAAAAATGATGGTACAACATGACAAAATTTTATGCCGGCTGGGGCGTCGCCCGGTTAAACAAGGCCCCCGTTGTTTTCGCCAGGGAACCAGGGCGAACAGCGAAAAGTCAGCTACTGGAACAAATCTGAAAACAAACCCCAACTCAACATCACCAGAGTTAAAGATCGGTACTATCAACGTAAGAAGCCTGAATGGCAAAGAAATGGAGCTAGCTGAGGAATTAGATAAGTACCAGATCGACATAATAGGGGTGACTGAAACAAAAAGACCAAAACTGGTGAGATCTTTCTGAGCAATAAATACAAAATGTTATATTCAGGCAATAACAATCAAGGAAAAGAAGGAGTAGCCATAGTATTCAACACAAAATACGAGGCTAATCTTCTTGAATGGCAGTCAGTCTCAAGTAGAGTAATGTGGGCAAATATGAGAATGGGGAACTGGACAATGAGACTTATTTGTGCCTATGGTCCCACAGAAGGTTCTACTAAGGTAGAAGTGGAGGAATTTTTTGAGGCTTTAGAAAAAGCAACTGACACAATGAAAAAGGAAAAGTTGGTCCTTGTTGGGGATCTAAATAGTAGAGTAGGAAATGATTGTGAGACATACAAAAATATTTTGGGAAAATTTGGAGAAAAGAGCAAAGCTAATAATAATGGCAAATATCTGTTGGATTTCTGCTCAGGACATGGACTGGTTATTACTAACACCATGTTCCAACATAAAAATGTGCACAAATTCACATGGAGAGAAGAGGCTAGGAATAAGAAAAGTCTCATTGACTATGTTATTGTTGATAGTGATGTTTTCTCCCTGGTGCAGGACACCAGAGTGTACAGAGGATTTGAAATTGGAAGTGATCACTATTTAGTCTTGAGCAGGATAAAATTGAATTTCATATTGAAAAGAATAACATGTAAGAAAGTTTTAAAGCGAATAAAAGTTGAGCAGCTCTCAGATGTAAACTGTAGACTAAAATACAGAAATATTATTGAAAAGAAAATGAAAGAGTTTGAGAACAGGAATCAAACCTTGGAGATTCAGTGGCAAACTCTGAAGGAAACATTGATTGATTCTGCCAGAGAGGCATGTGGTGAGGTTGTGTGCAAAGATAAAAAAATCAGAACTCCCTGGTGGACACAGGAAGTTAAAGAAGCAGTGAAGGAAAAGAAGAAAGCATATCAAAAGTTCCTGGCAAATAAGTCAGCTTTTACTCTTACAGAATACAGAGACAAATGTAAGAAAGCTAAACAGTGTGTAAAACTAGCTAAACAAAAGTCATGGGAGGACTTTGGCAAGAATATAGAAAATAAATATCAAGAAGGTGGCAAAATATTCTGGAGGTTGTTGAAGAAGCTTAGGAATGGAGGAAAGAGTGCTGTAAAAGGAATTAGAGATGATAAAGGTGAAATGAAAACAGGAGAAAAAGATATCCTTGAAGTATTGAGTAATTACTTTGAAAAACTGCTAAATGAAACAAGCAGTGATGACAGCACAGTGATAAAAAACACTGACCAGGCATGCAGTCAGGAATACATATCCATACTTGAAGTAGAAAAAGCCATCAAAGGCTTGAAATGTGGAAAGGCAGCAGGAGTAGATGATATTCGACCAGAAATGCTGAAGTATGGTGGTATAAGAGTCTTACAGTGGCTGCACTGCATAGTTCAGAAAGCCTGGACAGAGGGACGAATTCCTGATGATTGGAGTAGAGCTCTCATAGTACCCATATATAAAAAGGGAAATAAAACTGAATGTGAGAATTACAGAGGTATTTCCCTACTGAGTGTTCCTGGCAAGATCTATGCAAGTATACTTGAGAAACGGTTGAGAAGAATTGTGGAAGAAAAGCTTGGTGAAGAACAAGCTGGATTCAGGCCAAATAGAGGCTGTCAGGATCAGATCTTCACTTTACGACAAATAGTCGAGAAAGCATGGGAATATAACAAAGATCTGTATTTAAGTTTTGTCGATTTGGAAAAGGCATATGACAAGGTGCCAAGAGAGAAGCTATTCAATATGCTGCAGTTATATGGTGTCAATGGGGCATTATATCAAGCAATACTTAGTCTTTATTTGAGTTGTGAGTCAGCAGTTAGAATTGAAGGAAGTACAGGAAGATGGTTTAATGTTAAATCTGGTGTGAGACAAGGATGTACATTATCCCCTCTATTATTCATTATCTATATGGATCACATTATGAAGGAATGTGGTATTAAACCTGATATAAAAATTGGAGGCGTTAATGTCAGCTCTTTGCTTTATGCGGATGATGTTATACTTCTAAATAAATCCGCTACAAGTCTGCAAGATTCTCTGACTAAATTGAATAGCTGTTGTAATAGATATGGTATGAAGGTCAGCAATAAAAAGACAAAGACAATGAAAATAGGCAGAATCATTGAAAATGTCAACTGTGTTGTGAATGGAGAACCTGTGGAACAAGTAAAACATTTCAGCTACTTAGGCACAATTTTTACTGAAGATGGTAAACTAAATATAGAAATAGACAACAGAATCAGCAAAGCTGGTATGGTGGGAAGTCAATTGAATAAATTCATATGGAATAAGAAAGAAATTAGTCGGAACACTAAATTAGCTGTATACAAGACTGTGTTCAAACCAATTTTAACTTATGGATCTGAGAGCTGGGTCAGAAGTAAAACACTTGACCAAAGACTAGAGACCGCAGATATGAGAGTCCTGAGAAAGATTAGAGGCGTGAACAGATGGCATCAATGGCAATATCATATTAAAAATGAGGATATTAGGAAAGAACTTGACATTGTCAGCATCCAGGAATGCGTTAGCAGAGCTAATCTCAGATGGTATGGTCACTTAAATAGAATGGGAGAGGAAAGATTAGCAAAACAAGTGTTCTCTGCCAGGTTGGCAGGAAAACGACCCAGAGGAAGACCAAGATATAGGTGGATTGATACGGTACAAAGTGCCTTAGATGATAGAAATATAAGATCTGATAATGTTGGAGTCTTGACGAGTAACAGACTGATTTGGAGGAAAATTGTAGATAGGAAGTTAGTAATGATGTAATTTTTTCATGTAGTACTGTCATATCCTGTACACCCCTTGAGGGTACATGGCAGGAATTTGATGATGATGATGATGATGATGATGATGATGATTTGCAAGATAATTAAAACAGAATGAAAGTTATGTTTAATATATAAATTTTTATCTTTTTTTTTTCTTTAATGTGATGCCTGCCCACAAAACTTAAACATTTTTATTTTAATATATTTATATTAAAATATATATTTTTTATTCTGATTTTTAAGATATAAGACATTTACACACACACACACACACACACACACACACACACACACACACACACACACACACACACACACACACACACACACACAATCTGGAGACACCACTCTAGAGGTCGAACATGGGACTTTTCAAACCATTTCAGGCCTCCAATAAGCAGGGTGGTGGTCTCTCACTGGACAGTGAAATTCATCTCACACCTAAAGACAATAACAGACATGCATGGTCACAGTAGAATTCAAACCTTCAGCGTGTTGGTTGGACAGGAATATGTTAACCACTTGGCCAGCCAGGCTAACAAACATTAAAATAATATTAACAGTTGTTTTAAAATATTATAGAACTAAATTAAATATAGATTTATTAATACTATAATTATAAGAGATGACTATTTTCCTTATATTTAGTCTTGCATTAAGAAATAAATACTTAATATGTGTTAAAGAAACATGCAGTATGGAGATAGCCATAAAATAAATAAATAAATAATGGCGATTGTACAATTCACAAGAATGAGAATTTCATGATACTTAATTTTATGAATCTCATAACATTTCAGATGCAACAGACATTGAACTGAGATTTCTCAGCCTTAGATTAATTCAATCTTTACTGTATGAGCAAGAAGATCTTACGTTTCCCAGTAAGGTCAGAGAATTGGTAAGTGAAATCTCTTTATTTTGCTTGATATTGAGATATTTGTAAAGGACGAAAAGGCTTTGAGGCATTTCACAATTTATATTATACTGGCCATATTATAGATATTTAATTAAACAGAACACAAATTTCTTGTAATAAATTAGAACTAATTTAGAAGCATCTGAAGATATAAGAAAATAAAATCAGAAACAGAATTGTATTAAGTTACAGTGTATAAATTACAATCCCCCCAATCTCTTCTGCTTTTTTCCCCCTCAGATTACTCAACAATGAGTGACCCAAAGGATCATTTAATTCAATGATAGTTCCATTCAGTGACAGGCCCACCCTGCTGCTGAGAAGAACCCCTAGTGGTAGCTCTGCCGAGTAGCAGGCCTACCACTAAGCAGAGTTGCTCATATCTCAGGTAAAGCAACCACTTCAGCACAATGGCACCAGATCCAGGGGTGATACCAAGGTTGAAGTAATGCAGAAGTCATATCTCCATATATGATTAGCCAAAAGGTGTTACACCTAATTACTAAAATACTCTGCATTAGAGAGAGAGAGATGTCAGGTGCAAACTTTGTTTGCTTACACTTGGATAAAGGATTAAACCAAGAATATAATTTTTGGCATCTTTAATTTATAGTATAACCAAGTGGATTATTTCCAGATTATTTTAGTAATAAGGTGTGATACCTTTGACTAATTGTATATAGAAATATGATGTCTGCATTACTTCAACCTTGGAATCAATTCTTGGCTCCCACCTCAATAAAGTTTGAAACCGGTCTGACCCCTTCCCATAATGCATAGCATTATACATGTCCATAAGGATATGTGCTTTGCATTATGGTATACTAAGGCAGGTGATGTGAAGTCATTAGCCTCTATATACGACTTGCCTAGTCCTGAAATTACTTTGGGTGCAAATTTTGTTTACTTACACTTGGATAAAGGATTAAACCAAAAATATAATTTCTTGGCATCTTTAATTTATTTTATTTTATTATGTGATAACCACCTTCAGGCATTAGATAACAATGTACACACATGATATAATCAAATAAATATGTGTGATTAGCTACTTTATTACCAATAGTTTGCATTTTAAAATAACAACAGCTGTTAGAAGTTTTCAGATCTTGCTATATGTTATTGAATTTTTTTTTTTATTCCTTATGATGGTGTCACTCATTTTATTGCAAAATGTCTGTATGTAGGTTGAGAAGGATGTGAGATACAGGACAATAGAGTAATTTATTATTATTATTATTTATTTATTTATTTATTTATTTTTATATATTTTTTTTTTTTATTTTTTTTTTGCATTGTAACCGTTGGATAGGGAGGTGTGATGAATAAAGGCAAGTTCATCTCTGAGAGAAGTCTGGTTGGAACACATGTTGTTGGTCTTATCAACTAGAGTTTTTATGATAATATATTATTGGGAAAGGGATGATAGGAAGGTTTAGGAATCTGTCTTTATGATTAGGATTTTTGGATTTTTGTAAACTAAGAAAGAAAGAGTACTGTTGTGGAAATGAGCGGTAAAGTGTCTAGAAAAGATATACTATTGGTTTTTTGTTGCCGTTGTTTATAGTGAACTTAATTCTCGGATACTGGCTAATGAGGTGGAGTTTGGAATGAGTTTTTATGTTGGAGGTTTAATGGATTTTTTACAACACTCAAAAAAGAATTAAAATAGAATTTAATTCTATTTTAATTCCTAGACACCTTAGTCACACGCCTGCCTAATGATACACTTGCCTTCACTGTATACAGAAAACACACACACACACACACACACACACACACACACACACACAGGCAGATACATTCACAAACTCTCCCACCACCACCACCCCTCGCAACAATATGGCATCATTAAAACTCTTACCAAGAGAGCCCACAATCTTTGTTCCAGTGGAACCGCCCTCACTACTGAGCTTAACCACATACACAGAACTTTCCTCTCCAATGGCTACAGCGAACACAGTATCAAAAAAATAATCAATTCCTCCCCCATTCCCCGTCCCTCTCGTCTACAAGATTTTAAAAATGCCATCACCAAACCCTACATCCGTGGCACTTCGGAAAAAATAGCCAAGATACTTAAAAAGTATAACCTACACGCAGCATATAAGCCCTACCGCAAACTTGCTACCCTTATCCGTTCTACGAAAGATCAGCTCCCTCCTCTCTCTCTGCCTGGAGTTTACAAAGTACCCTGTTCCTGTAAGCTTGCGTACTTTAGACAGACAGGCAGATCAGCATCCATCTGCCTGGAGGAACACAAGTTGTACATCGTTAAACACAACTATGGCCATTCAGGCTTGGCTGACCATGTGTTGGACACCACCCACAGAGTATCATGGAAGAAAACCACCATGCTCCACCACAGCAAATTCAAGAAAGAGAGACTTTTCTTAGAAGCAGCAGCAGCTCTCAGAAACCAACCAAATCTTAATAAATACGGTTGCATTAAGCTTCCGAAGATTTGGGAAACACTCATCACCAGAGGTCCCACTTACATTCCAGGCCACCTACTACCGCCCTTAGAGGACGCTCCACCTAGATAGGACTTTAGTGTCACCCACATGGTTGGGCTTAGTATTGTAAGTTTTTGTGTGCATGTTACATTAATTGTTTTTGTAATCCCCGTAGATGTCCTAGTGACTAGGACGAAATATAGGAAGTTTTAAATTCTATTTTAATTCTTTTTGAGTGTTGTAAAAAATCCATTAAACCTCTAACATAATGTCCTCACAGCACTTAAGCCTCTACACAAGAATGGAATGAGTCTGATGTCTGTGAGCTGTGTGGCCAAATGGAGAACACATTATTAGTGTATCTTAGCTGTATAGAAGGTTTCAATCTGCAAGTATCAATAGTGTGTTTTTTGACATTCTATATGTATAAATTAGCTGGGGATTGGGAGACAGAAGTGTCCATCACTGTATCATCTGTCTGTGTATATATGTTGTCCTTCCATTCTCATTCTAGTAACCAGCATGGATAGCAAAACAGAAGAGATCAGTAATGTCTAGGGATAAAACAATTTTAAGTAAAGTTAAGTGTCAGAAAGGGGAATATTGGTGAATAAAGAGACGATGTCAAAACTTAATCTAATACCAGTACTGCTTAAAACTGAATTCTGGATTAAAGATTTGAAGTGGATGGAATTTTTATATAAGATAAAATATAACCAGTTGTGTATGGGGGGGGGGGGTTAAAGATTTAGCTAGTTTAAATGTAGGGGAGTTAGTAGCATCACACTGTGAGACAGAGAGGGGATATTGGGGGTGGGGACTAAAAAATTTGAATTTTTTAGTTTACTCTGAGGGCTTAGGAGGTAACATTTTTAAGAAGTTTTTTTAATGTTTTCTGGGAATTAGTAGAGTCGTAATCTAAAGGTTTGTACGCAGTGTGGTCTCAGAGTAACATATTTATTTTGCAAATTTATTTGTTGATATTGAGGACAACAGTGGCATCACCCTTATCTGTCAGGCCTGATATTGTTAGCAATATTTGGAGACAGGTTGTGAACACTGTGTTCTATATGCAAAATGGTTTAATATTGGGACTTGATGAGATGCTAAGACAAAGTTGTGGCTGAGGCTAAAGACACTGACTTCAGCCTCAACTTAAGTCAGTGTCTTTAGCTTCAACCATTCTTCTGAAGAATGGTCGAACAGTATGAGTTCTAATTCTTATCTGAATATGCAGATGAGAATTAGAACTACACTGGTTATCATATTTTCTTGAGCTGTTTGTTCCTTTTTATAAATTCTTTTTGAGAACTAATGTCTGCACTTGTTGCTAGGATACTCTGATTGGTGCCTATCTATTCTCATGCCTATCTATTAGCAGAATTTTTAACTTTATACAGTAGGTGTAATTCCAGTATCACTACATCTTTTTAGGAAGGTTAGCCAGTTAACTTTCCTTGATAAATAAAATTGAATAACTGTTGTAATAGGTATGGTATGAAGATCAGCAATAAAAAGACAAAGACAACGAAAATAGGTAGAATCGTTGAAAATGTCAACCATGTTGTGCACAGAGAACCTCTGGAACAAGTAAAACATTTCAGCTACTTAGGCACGATTTTTAATGAAGATGGTAAATTAAATATGGAAATAGACAACAGAATCAACAAAGCTGGTATGGTAGGAAGTCAATTGAATAAATTCATATGGAATAAAAGAAAAATTAGTCGGAATATTAAATTAGCTGTAAACAAGACAGTGTTCAAACCAGTTTTAACTTAATGGATCTGAGAGCTGGGTCAGAAGTAAAACACTTGACCAAAAATTAGAGACCACAGATATGAGAGTTCTGAGAAAGATTAGAGGCGTGAACAGATGGCATCAATGGCAATATCATATTTAAAACGAGGATATTAGGAAAGAACTTCACATTGTCAGCATCCAGGAATGCGTTAGCAGAGCTAATCTCAAATGGTATGGTCACTGAAATAGAATGGACGAGGAAAGATTAGCAAAACAAGTTTTCTCTGCCAGGTTGGCAGGAAAATGACCCTGAGGATGACCAAGATATAGGTGGATTGATACAGTACAAAGTGCCTTAGACGATAGAAATACAAGATCTGATAATGTTGGAGTCTTGACAAGTAACAGACTGATTTGGAGGAAAATTTTAGATTGGAAGTAAGTAATGATGTGATTTTTTTCATGTAATACTATCATATCCTGTACACCCCTTGAGGGTACATGTCAGGAATTTGATGATGATGATGATGATAAATAAAATTTCCACTTACTGCATTGTTTTACTTTGAATGCTGTGCTTCTCCATGAAGAATTTGAAAGTTTATTTTTCACTTGGTCAGACTATAATAAATTTAGTTTAATCCTTTATCCAAGTGTGTGCAAGCTAATATAAAGTATTAAACTAAATTTATTATAGTCTGACCAAGTGAAAAATAAACTTTCAACATCTTTCTCTAAATCCAGAGTAATTTAATAAAAAGGTGGCACACCGTTTGGCAACGTTTGGCAACTCCTATAGGTAGAGATGACCTTGCTAATGCTTCTGCCTGGTATCTGCACGTGGGCCTGGCTCCCACTGAAGAGACCTCAATAAAGGTCGAAACTAGTCTGGGTAGTGGTCCTGCCCTTAATGCATAAACATTATACATATCCGCTAGGAGATGTGTTTTGCATTTTGGGAGATACTGAGATAGGAGGGCTGGTAGCTTGCTCCACCTTTGCAAGGAGTTGCCCGGTGTTGTACCACTTTACCCCCAATCCTGAAGATACTTTCAGGCGCAAACTTTGTTTGCACACACTTGGATAAAGGATTAAACTAAATTTATTATTATCCATGAAGAATTAACAGTCATCTATTTAGAATTAAGTGCTGGTTAAAGCTCACGTTAATGGAGAAAAAAACACAAAGAAAGAATTAAATACTGGTTTAATGGTTTCAGTATATCATCTGTCACATAGATATCATAGAAATGTAATGATGCACACAAACAACAAGTAGAAGATATCGAATTGTACACCTAAAGCTTAATTCTTGTTCTCTACTGTTTACACTTAATTTAACCTCAACATGAGAATTTTTAAAAAATATATGCCTGTATATATATACACCAGTAAAATTTCACTTGTGATTCTACACCAGTAGAATCACAAGTAGAACTTCAGTAATCTCTGTTAAGATCTTGCTCAAATGTGAAGCAATACACCAAGCTTCAAGATAAGAATATGTAAGAAGATTGAATAAGTGGCATAAGTGAAAAAAAAAAAAAAGGAAAAAAAAGAAGAGATTCAGAATAGCGGTGGTAAAGAAAGCTTTGAGAAAGATAAGGCATTTATTTTCCACATAAAAAGTGCAATTACAAAAAAAAAAGATTTATTCATAAAAAATTGTGTTAGGAATATTGCTCTTTATGCAAGTGAAATATGGAATTCATCAACACATTAGAAGACTGTATGCATTTGAGTTATGGTGTTGATGAAGAAAACTGACCATTCTGTAGATAGAAAAAAATGACTAATTAGAAAGTATTCTGAATAAGAGAAGATAGAAATATTGTTAGCACAGTGGAAAACAGAAAAAGAAAACGAATAGGAGAAGGATTTGGAGAAACTCATATGGTCACTAATTATTCATTCAGAGTATATACACTATCTGATCAAAAGTATCTGGACACCTACTCAAAACTGTAATCCAACTTTCCCTGTGACACACTTTCCAGTAGTGGACATTAATATGGGGTAGGTCCACCCTTTGCTTCTCTCACCGACCCTCTTTATGGCAGGTAGCATTGTCACACTGATATAGACAGTAGTCATCACCAAATTTATCTTCTACCATAGACAGTATGCAATGGGTCAAAATTCCCTTGTACCCTTCCATAGTTAGATTTCTGTACAGTGTTACAAGAGAGGGGCCAAATCTATTCCATGAAAAACACCCCCACACTGTAACACGACTTCCTCCAAATTTCACTGATGCCACTACACATGTGGTGAATGCCTGGAGAATGCAGGAATCATTCTCCAGGCATTCACCACACCCAGACCCTCCCATTGGATGGCCACATGGTAAAGCATGATTAATCATTCCAAATCACATATTTTCAGTTGTCCAGTGGCGTCTTTACACCACTGCAGCACTTAGCATTCATAGGAGAAATGTTTGGTTTGTGGGCAGCTGCTCAACCATGGAACTCCCATTCCTCTTAACTCTCGATGCACAATCATGGTGGTGCTGGCTGCACAGTTAGTAGCACTGCGGCTTCTGGGTGATTGTTTCACTCGATGTCTGGCGATTTCCGTGAACCACCTCCTTCAATGTTCGACAATCCCTGTCTCATTAAACGCGGCCTACATGACTGTGGTTTTGCCTTCACGTTTCCACTTCACAATCATGTCACCAACTGTTGACTTGGGGCAACTGGAGGAGGGTTGATATCTCTGACAGATTTCTTACTGATGTGGCAACCAATAACTAGTCCACATTCGAAGACACTATGCTCCCTTGACCTACCCATTCTGCTCCTACTTCTTATCACTGAACAACACACAGCTCCATGCCTCCTTTTATACCGGTAAGTGAGGTCTTGATGACATGTAGATGTTAGTTTATGAATTACAGAGAGGGGGGGGGGTCTGAATGAGGTCTTGATGACATGTAGATGTTAGTTTATGAATTACAGAGAGGGGGGGGTGTCTGAATACTTTTGATCAGATAGCGTATATATGCTGACTCACTTCACTGCCTTTGAGACATATCCAGAGCATTTGATTGGGTCTGGCACAGAGACCTGCTATGTTTGTTTTCTACTCTTTGCAATTGGATCTCTTTAGTTAGCCATGCACTCTTAATGTGGTGAATTCCTCCCCTCTAATAGGCCTACACATGGTGGTCGAGTTCGCTTTTGAATTCCACAATTTTTGAGAGAACTGAATAGATTGATGGCTGACATTTATCACTCCTTTTTAAGGGACTGAATATCAACTTGCTTCCATATTGTCTGGTAGATGTCAGACATTCAAGAAATCTAAAGACAATGTGTTAATTCTAGAACACAATTAAGGAGATACTGTCAGGACCAAAAACTGTTTAGTATCCAAGCTGTTCAGGATTCTGATTTCTTTCTGATGAAAAACCAGAGAGAAAGAGAGCATGGAGTGAGCTATTTTTGGTATAGTGGATAGTAAATTGTTAACATCTTTGATTCACTCTTCTAAAGCTTCCTCCTATCTTTGGGTGATATTACAATGGTACTATCTGGGTACCATCGGTGCCATCTAGATACAGTAGAGAGGGAAAAGAAAACTTATCAGGAGATGGTTGACATTTAAGGTTCCCGTACCAGAACTACCAGGTGCAGCAGATGTTGCACATGGTAGTTCTGGCAAGTGACTTTCAAAATACAAATTTGTATTTTGAAATTGAAAAGGGAATACTTCTTTTCAAAATCAACTTTACATTTGTTAATAGTGTCCTGCAGTTGTTGTTAGCTGAGTGTTGAGGTAGAGTTTGGTTTTGTGTTACTTGTTGGTAAGTCTAATTTCTTTTTTCTTTTTTTTTCTTTTTCTTAAAATACCTTGGTAAGGTAACCCTGTTGGAGAACCTAGGCCTAGATAGTGGTCAAAGATCTTGAGTTTTTTTGTTGGGCCTATACACGAGAGGTTGTTTGATCAACCTCTTGTATATGGTGACCAGAATGCAGAAAGGGAAGGTGAAAGAATTAATTGTTTTCGCTGGAACCAGTGACTTGAAAGGTGAGAAGTATTGTATGAGGGAGAATGTGAAAGATGTTGGAAGAAGCGAAAAAGAAGAGCAGGAGGATGAAGTTTGTGACTCTGCTGCCATGCTATAATAGAGTCGAACTGAGAATAGTTAATGAATCAATATGCAGGTGTGAAGAAGGAATGATGTGGCGTTTGTGGACCTATGGCCTGAGTTTGGAGTGAGAGATTTGTACAATGCCGATGCGCTGCACTTGAATGGATTCAGAATTAGGTGTCTGGAGAGAGAGCTTGGTTCACTGAGTGTGGTTAGGGAAAACTGAAGCAATTAAGACAGATGTAGATGTGTGAGTGTGTGAGAGAGAGAACAAAAAATGCAGAATCTCTCAGGCAACATTATCAAATGGGTAGTCAATTCAGGATGTAAAGGTGAATGGGGGGGATAAAGGAATGGTACATACTAATACATAGTATGTACCATTACTATAAGAATCATAAGGAATAAGAGTGAAGAGTTTTTGGCATCGGTTAATACAACCTCACCAAAAGTTATAGGCATTAGTGAGACTTGGCTAAGAGTAGAAGACATAGTTATAAGGATAGAATATGATGGATTTAGTATTTTCAGAGAGGATAGAGTAAACAGAATGGGGATGGATACTGCTGAAGATAGCAGATGAATTGCAGCCAACAAGATTAGGAGTCAGTCGGGTAGGTGGTGGCAGTTCTTTTGCATCAATATTGTGTGAGATTGAGGCCAATAGAATAAAATATATAATTGGTTGCTGCTGCTGTAGGCCAGGGGTGATGTGGAAGACATGCATCAGCAGATTAGTACAATGAATGCAAGTCAAGTAATTATTATTGGGAACTTCAACTTTGGAGACATAGATTGGAAGGAGGAAACATCACAAGGAAATGGAATTTATACACTTATGGAGAGATAATTATTTGAAGCAGTATGTGACAGAGGGATCTCAGGGTATGAGAGAGCATTGGATCTTGTTATAGGGTCAGAAGACCTGTCTATAACTCCAGTTGGAGATAGAAAAACATGTGGAAATTCCATTTAAGAAAGGGTATATGTGGAACTATAAGGCAAGTCATTATGATACACTTAGGAGGTAGCTTGAAGCAGTACCATGGCATAAAGCAAGGGAAGGGTGTTCACAGTGCATGTGGGGGGGGGTGATGGTCAAGGGATATCTGGAGAAAGCAATACTACACTGTATATATCCAACGTCATTAGGGTAAATTGAGTAGGAGTTAGATGGATGAGCAATATCATTAAGAATGAGCTGCAATAAAAGAAAATGTTGTGGAGTGTGGTATATAAGGAGAAAGGTGACCAGATAACTCATGAACAGTACAAGGATCAGGCAAGAAGGATGACCAGCATAGTAAGGAAGGCAAAATCAGATTATTAGAAGAAATTAGCCAAACAAGCAAAAGGAAATCCCAGTGAGTATTTTTTTGTTGTGACACATAAGAAGAAGAATGACTATGGAAGGATAACTTTAATGAGTGCAGATGATAGAGAGATAACAGAGGCAGGTGAAATTGTTAAGCTATTAAGTAAGCATTTAGTAAGGGTATATCATCCAAGTGAAGGTATTGTTTTGACAGAGACTGATGTAGAAATAGAGATCGATGAATTGGAGGTTAGGACGTTGCAGAATTTGAATGCAAATACAGCTGTGGGATTGGATGGGATATTGGCTTGCATTTTAAGAGAATGTGCAGGAAACTGGTGGTGCCTTTGATTAGGCTGTTTAATTTAAGTCTCAGCTCTGGCAATGTCCCAAGAAAGTGGAAGGAATTTTTTTTTTTTCACATTTGACGTCCGTAAACGCTGTATGGTCACTGCCGTACCTCACCTGGTTTTGGCATTGATATCTTCTGATAGAATAAGTGGTAGGGTCGCAGATTCCCTTTCCACACAAAGTTTATAGGACAATCACAAACATCCATGCCCATAGTGGGATTCGAACCCACTGCCTCTTTGCTGGAGAGCGGACACGCTAACCACTTGGCCAGCCAGGCCGGCCGAGTGGTTAGCATGTCCCAAGAGAGTGGAAGGAGGGCAAAATAATTCCTTTACATAAAGGACCAATTTTCTCAGGAGTGATGGTACAAGTACTAAAAGTTGGTCGAAAAAAAAAATTCAGGAATGGGTGGATAAGAATATGATACTCTATGAGGGGCAGCAAAACTTTGTAAGGGTAGTTCATGCTTTAGTAATCTATTAACTTTTTATAATAGGGTGACAGTCGAGTTGGATAAAAGGAATGTCTATATAATTATTTTGCAAAGACATTTGACAGCATATCACATGGAACTCTATTATCCAAACTGGAACAAATGGGGATGGATATGAAACTGGTGATGTGGATAAAAAGGGTAGCTGATGGACACATACCAAAAAGTAATACATGGAGGAGCAGCATCCAGGAGAAGGCAGGTGACTAGTGATGTATTGCAGGGCCCTGTGCTTGGATGACTGCTGCTTAATTTGTACATGAATGATATAGAAAATAATTTGAAGGGAAATATTCAGTTTTTTGCTGATGATGCAAAGTTAGGTAAGGTAATAGTTAATCAAGGTGATGTAGAAAGCTTGCAGGATAATTTAAATAGGCTGACAGTATGGACAAATCATAATGGATGTCAATTTAATGTGGAAAAGTGTAAAGTTATGCATTTTGGGATGCAAAAATTACAAGCTGTGTACCACATTGAGGGAAATGTACTCCAGGAAATTGATGAAAGGAAGGATTTGAGGGTAGTAGTAGTAGATATAGAGTTGAAGTTTAGAGGGCATGTTCCTAAAGTAGCCAGGATAGCTCACAAGATTATGTGGTTATTCAAGAATACACTAACAAGCAGAAATAAGGGAGTTATCATTCTTTTTATAAAGTCTTAATATGACTGCATCTGGATTACTGTACTCAGGTATGGTCATTTGGCTTTCATCAGGATGAAGAAGTGGAGAGGATCTAGTGGCTGGTGACCAAGATGATGAATGGTCTGTGGAATGCTCTCTATGTCAATAGATTTGAAGATTACAAAAGTTGATTGATAAGCAAAAAAGAGGACAGAATATGATAGAAACATTTAAATTACTTAAAGGATTTTATAGGATTGATGTAGAATTAATGTTTCAACATTTGGTTAGAGGGAGCAGAAGAAGAGGCTATCCCTGGAAATTGGGTAAAAGTGTTAGCAAGGAGATGAGGACTGATTTTTTGCTTGGAGAGTGGTAAATGAATGGAATGGGTTGTCAGAGTCAGTTATAAGTATTGTCTGTTAATGGTTTCAAGAAGAGGATTGATAGATATTCTGTTGATAGTTTGGGTGTTTCATGATGAATTTTTGGATTCCATGGACTTTCCCAGGCAACATTAACAATAATTACTTAAAATATATTAGTACAGTGTATGGGAAGTGGAATGAGAAACTAAAATTTCCATTCAAATTACAATTATTTCTATTATTCAATCAGGGCAGATGTTTGAATCATGAAATTGGACACAGTAATCACCATGGAAAGGAGAAATGACAGGTCATTCCATTGTAATGCTTTAGCAGGTTCCACAGGTGGTGCCTGTGAATAAGTTACTCTAAACTTGTGCTTCCACATTTTATCATTATTATAAGTGTTTTTCACCCAAATTAACAAATAAACGGAAATCACAACAGCAAATACTAAGGAGTCGATTACTTCTGCACAACCCATAAGTACTTATAGTGCATCAAGTTAGTCATCACATCAAATTCCTGACATGAAAGTACTATCATATCCTGATAGTGCTTTCATGTAGTACTATCAGGATATGATCGTACTACATGAAAAATTTACATTGTTACTAACTTCCTATCTACAATTTTCCTACAAATTAATCTGTTACCTGTCAAGACTCCAACATTGTTAGATCTTATATTTCTATCTTCTAAGGTACTTTTTTCCTGCCAACCTGGCAGAGAACACTTGTTTTGCCAATCTTTCCTCTCCCATTCTGTTTAAGTGACCATACCACCTGAGATTATCTCTTCTAACACATTCCTGGATGCTAACAATGACAAGTTATTTCCTAATATCATCATTTTTTAATATGATATTGCCATTGATGGCATCTGTTCGTGACCCTAATCTTTCTCGGGACTCTCATATATGCAGTCTCCAGTATTTGATCAAGTGTTTTACTTCTAACCCAGCTCTCAGATCCATAAGTTAAAATTAGTTTGAACACTGTCTTGCATACAGCTAATTTAGTGTTTTGACTAATTTCCCTCTTATTCCATATAAATTTATTCAGTTGACTTTCTACCATACCAGCTTTGTTGATTCTGTTGTCTATTTCCATATTTAATTTACCATCTTCACTAAAAATCATGCCTAAGTAGCTGAAATGTTTTACTTGTTCTATAGGTTCTCCATTCACAATGCAATTGATATTTTCAGTGTTTCTGCCTATTTTCATTGTCTTTGTCTTTTTATTGCTGACCTTCATACCATATCTATTACAACAGTTATTCAATTTAGTCAGAGAATCTTGCAGACTGGTAGCAGATTTATTTAGAAGTGTAACATCATCTGCATAAAGCAAAGAGCTAACATTAACATCTCCAATTTTGATATCAGGTTTAATACCACTTTCCTTGCATCAAGTTAGTTACCTTTTCAATTAAAAATCAGTGACATGCAAGCAACCACTATGCCTACCATGTGAAGCAAAGATGGTGGCAACAAAGGCCAATGATGGAAGAGCACCTGGTATCTCGGCAGCTCAGCACCATCGATCGCCGACAAACATAATGATAATATAATGTGCCATAGCTATAAAATTGATGTTACTGATAAGAAAAATAGTATATTATGTGATTTCTGTTGCCACTGGCTATATGCTTCCTGCACAAAAATAGAGGAATCTGTGCACAAACTATTTATCGACCTCAACCAGCTCTTCTTCTGTTCGCTGTGTCTCCCTTTTGTGAAGCAGCTTCTGAACTTATAAATGAGTCAAAAACCTCAAACAACACCTTAATACTATGAACAAAACTTTCTCCTTAAAAAACCGTATGCTAGAAGCTAATCTTGAGCTACTCGATGATCGCACCACACCACAAGTGCAACCCTGCCTAACATCGCCAATGAAACCAGCGACCTAATCTCTTCAATGGTACATGACTCAGTTGAGGCTGAAAACAAGATATTCAATGCCATTATTCTGAACTTTCCAACAGAAAATAGTGAATCACTAAAAGATGACATCAGCAAATTAGCAGGAGAATGCAAGTTTGATTCTAGAAATATAGTCACGTGCCATTGTTTTCGACCTACAGGGGACAACGGTTGTGGGTCATCAACTACAAATAAGGAAAATTAGTGCAGAAATCAAGTGACACCACTAGTAGCCACCATAGGGACCAGTATGCAGGCACTGCATAGAAAATGTACAAGACCCTTGCAGTGAAATATATTCCCAACAGAACCTTTCATATTCACTCCACTAACATTTGTGGGGTTAATACCATCTCCAGTCTACCAAACCTCACCTACTTTTCTAAGTAGAAACTCAAATTTCACCTCCTTCCCCAGCAATATTCATCTCAACTTTCCAAACCACCTCTCTTTAACTCCTTTCGATCCAAAGGGTGTGTTAAAAGTTTAAATTCAAATAGTTCAAACCATACGTTTGGAACTCTCCACCACTAAATTTCATTCATCCCTTTTAAACCCTTTATTATCGAAAATTTAAATGTCATAGTTTTGGTTTCTACTCTATGTATACTGTTTCTTAAAACTAAAAATGTATTTAATAATTTAAAAAAACGTTTCATATGCTTGCAATTTAACATTTTAACAAAATGTTAAAATTTTAAAAAACTAATTATCTTTTATAATTATTCATGTTTGAGTGTAATATTATTATGACTTTCCCCGAACTGTATTTTGCCTGGGAGGGGGCATTGATATTACTAAACTTTTAAAAGGGGGTATACATGTACTGAAAGTCTGAACAACATTATCTTTGAGGAAGCGAAACTTAAGGGATCTGGGGATGTGATGGCGTATAAGGATTTAAAATTTAAGAAACGCCTAAAATTGTGAGGACAGCACAACTGATTATGGCAATGATGCATAAGATGTTGACATGTATCAAGTAAGGAGATTACAGTTTCATTGTACAAGGTTTTGATCAGGCCACATATGGATTACTGTGCACAGATTTGGTCGAAACCGAAAGGAACAATATTATTGTTCCTTTTGGTCTCTTTCCCTGAAGAGGTCCCAGAAACACCAAAATTTAACATGTACGGACTATTAAATATATATTTTGCTAATTGGATATGTTTAAACTATTTTTGATATTCATTCACTTCTTCATAAAATGTTCAGAGATTTGGAAAGTCAAATCTGTGACATGATATCCAGTTTCTCCTGAAATTGAGTGAGTATGGTAGTGAAAGTGTTCTTTCTCTCTTTCAGAAACTCATGTTTTTCATATGGCAGACCAGCTATCATGCAGTTAACAAACATAATATGCTAACCTCATAGTGTGAGTTGCTGTGGCTATAAACAAACTATTGTCTGTCTTCGTTTTTCCCTTTATTACATTCTTCCTAATGTTGATTACTTGAGATTGGATTAGTTGCATAGGATCAGATACAAAAGTAAACCCTTGATATAGTTATTTAATCAGCCTCAGGAATGAAAGGTATGAGGGTAGGAAGAAAGAGAAATTCTTGTACAAGAGTGGGAGAAAGATGTTGAAGACCTATAGTACATTACGACCACCAGTAGGCAAAACATCTTTCTCCCACTCTTGTGCAAGAAGAATTTCCAATTCTTCCTACCCTCATATCCTTTATCTCTGAAGCTGTCTTTAAATAACTATATCAAAGGTTTACTTTTGTATCTGGTCCCACTGCCTTATTCCCTTATCTAGATGTTGTTATATATCAACAACGGCTAATCTGTGTACATTCAGTTGACTACTCTTTTCATTTAGATGGCTGGAGCCCACAGTCGACCTCACTCCACCATGGGACACAAGATTACAAATAGAAATGCAAGTGATATAGAGTACATTTTTCTTTTGATTTGTAAATCAATTTTATAATATGAAGGTCATAAAGGTATTTATATAAAGCAAACTTTGGTGAGCAGCATGCTCACTTTAATAAATTTAGTTTAATCCTTTATCCAAGTGTAAACAAGGTTTGTGCCTGAAGTATCTTCAGGACTGAGGCAACTCGTGGTAAAGGTGGACCAAGCTCTCATCACTCCTTGTCTCAGTATCTTCCATAATGCAAAACACATCTCCTTGTGGACATGTATAATGCTATGCATTAAGGGAAGGGCCACTACCCAGACTGGTTTCAACCTTTATTGAGGTCTCGTCAGTGGGAGCCAGACCCAGAAGTGGTGATACTAAGGCAGAAGCAATGGAGAAGTCATATTTACTTATACGAGTTGCCAAAAGGTGTACCACCTTATTATTAAAATACTCTGGATTTAGAGAAAGATGTTGGAATTTTTTTTTCCACTTGGTTAGAAAGGTCGAAACCGGTCTGGGTCAAAACCAGTCTACATGTCCGCAAGGAGATATGCTTTGCATTATGGGAGATACTGAGACAAGGAGTGATGAGAGCTTGGTCCACCTTTACCTCGAGTTGCCTCAGTCCTGAAGATACTTCAGGTGCAAACTTTTTTTGCTTACACTTGGATAAAGGATTAAACTAAATTTATTATAGTCTAACCAAGTGGGAAAAAAAAACTTCCAGCATGCTCACTTTGAACTAAAATGGCACAAAGAGCAGAGCTTAATGTCTTTAAACATTCTTAATGACAGCCTTACTTACTTACAATCTTAGCCTTATGTGTCTGATGGCACATAAGGCTAAGATCCTTTCTTTCCACAACTTTCTGTCCAGATAGTTGTGGAAAGAAAGGATCTTAACCTAACCAGCTCATCCATTCAGCTTATTTCTTTCCTTCTCCATCATCCTTTGTCATGTGAGCTTTGGTCTTCTTCTCTTATTCCTTCCTTCAGGAGTCCAAGTCAGAGCCATCTTGGGATGTCATTGTGGTTCATCCTGAGCACATGTCCCATCCATCTATGCAATTTGATTTTCTCCTGAATACTTTTTATGTTAGTTATTTTATATAATTCTTTATTTGATATTTGGTTTGGAAACTGTTTAACTTTTGTTATTGCATTTTGCTTATATTCTCCAAGTTTTTGCTATCTAGAGTCAAACAGATCTAACATTACTTAAAAAGATCCGCAATTTTGTTTTAATCTTGTATGCTGCAGATTTCCATATTGGCTATAAAACTTGTGAAAGCATTGCATGCTTTGGTTATTTTCTGTTTAATATCTTCATCTGTGCTACTATTTTGGCTGATTTTTGCTACAAGATATTGAAAGTCTGTCTCATCTTTCACTTCTGTGTTGTCTATCTTTAGTGTTTCTTTACCTGTATTATTAATCCTTATCATTTTTGTTTTATCTTTATTTATTTTTAACCCTAC
This sequence comes from Typopeltis vanoorti, assembly GCF_054136105.1. Taxonomy (NCBI): domain Eukaryota; kingdom Metazoa; phylum Arthropoda; class Arachnida; order Uropygi; family Thelyphonidae; genus Typopeltis; species Typopeltis vanoorti. The sequence goes on from NC_143568.1 coordinate 82,894,740, forward strand.
TGAAGATGCATTTTCTCTTAATCTGTCTGTTTTCTGTTGCAAATCAGCAAAATGAGAAAAAATCAGAATAATGTCATCTGCATAATTCTAGATCTTCAAGACATGTTATCATATTCCATCTTAAGCCAGCTTTTGTTTTCGTCATAACCCAGTCTATCACTATGTTGAAAAGTAGGCTGGACAATACGCATCCATGTCAAACTCCAGTTAAGATTGGGGAAGGCTCCTGCCTCAGAGTTCTGCACCAAAACTCAAGATCCACTGTTTCCATGCATTTGTTTGATAATATTAATTATCTTATTCAGTATGCCATAGATGCTTAGAATTTTCCAAAGGATTTCTCTATTAATCAATTGAAGGCTTTGGGAAAATATAAAATTCAAGTACAAGGGGACATTAAATTCTAAAGTTTGTTACATAAAGTTTCTCAAAAAGAAAATCTATCATATTGTTCCATCTCTGGTTCTGAAGCCTGCTTGTTCCTTCCTCAGTATAACTTTGATTTCATTTTTCATTCTTTCCATTAATACTCTGCTAAATACCATTCCTGGCACAGATAGAAGGCTAATTCCACTCCAGTTTTCACATTTTGTTAGGGTCTCCTTTTTTTGGTATTATTTTCACTATCTTCTTTCCACTGATCTGGTATTTTCTGAGTTTCCAGAATCAGATTGTATAATTTAGTTAACTCATTCACAACAGTGCCTTTATCTACTTTTAGTAATTCAATGTATGTGTTTGTTGTCATTTCTACATGCTTTTTTGGACTTTTGTTTCTTATTGCATCTTTAAATGTTTTTTAGCACAGTCATTATAAGCATCTTGAAACTTTTTCCATTTATCATTTACTCTCTTTTGACAATCATTTTTTTCTTCATCCATTTGCTCCAGTTTTGTGCTGTTTCTAATTGATGTGATGAACTGTTCTTTTATTCTTTGTTATTTAGTTTTGCTATATCATATCTGTTTCTATTCTTTCTTTCTTTCATTTGCTAGTTTTAATCTTAGTTTGGCTAGTACTACTTCTGACCAAATGTCTGCTCCTTTTCTTACCTTGACAGAAGTGACCTTCTGTATTTTTGATTTATTATTATGTGATTAATTTCGTTTCTGATTTTTCCATCAGGGGAAGTCCAAGTAAGTTTATGGATATCTTTGTGTTTAAAAAACTACTTCCAACAATTAATGACCTAATAATTAAATTAGGTCATTTATCTCACAAAATTTGGTTGCTGTAAAATAATAATAATAATAATAATAATAAATGTTAGTAAAGTGCATGTGAAAACTTTTTTTGTAACATATTTTGACAATGAGAATCTGCCAATGAAGGAGTTTCGATAGAAGCATGCAACTACCTGAGCTATCCAGATTGGATCAGAATATCTGTAGTTGTACTTTTGAACATCATTTGCAGTATGTTTAAGTCATAAATTTGGTAAAGTGCACATGCAAACTTTTTTTAATGTATTTTAGTGAGATTTTTATGTTTTGGGATTGAATATGTATAGATTTTTTTTTCAATCTCGTGTTACCTTGCTTGTTTATGTTGCTGTTAAGTTTGTGTTGGAGAATAGATAATTAAACGGTGGAGTAAAAGACGTGCAGCCAAAAACTTGCAAATGTATCTCTTACATAGATATCAACTAGTCTCTTTGACATGTTTTTGTTATCACTATACTTTATATAATATTCTCAATGGGCTGTAAGTTTCTTATAGAATAGTTGCTCAGTAGTTGATCCAAAGCTCACTTACCATTCTTTAAGGATATCGTATACTTCATTCCTTCATTTTCTGATCATATTTAAAAGATTTCTACAGTATTCATTCCTGTGAGTTTTTTTGTGCTTTCATAACCACACTTGGCATCATGTTCATATGCCTGGGGCAGCAGTGGCACACCGAGGGAGGGGGTACAAGGGGCCCTGGCCCCCCAAAGAAAAAGGGAATAAACACTAGAAAATTTTCCAAAAATCTTTTCCTAATTAAAATTATTTTTTTTATTTATTTATGTTGTGTCTTCTATTTCTATACTACTTGTCATGTATTGGCGATCACTGTAGATGCTCAGTCAGGTCATATGCAATGCTTAGTGTGTATTTGTAAATCATCTACTCAACTTGCCCCCCCCCCCAACCCAAGATTAAATCCTGAGTGTGCCACTGTAGGACAGTGATGCAAATTCTCATTGTCATACTTGAGTATATAGCAATACTTCAAATAGTGCACTTAATGCATGCCAAATATATTAAGTACTAACTGAAACCACATTGAGCAGAGCATTAATATAATGCCTTTCAGTTAATGCATTCCAAACACAAATGTTAACCGTTTGTGTTTCTTTACCTTTCCTTTTCTCAGTCATAAGTTGCACATAAAATGAGAATTTTCAAGAATGTTTTGCAATGCTCAGAAACACATTCTGCCATAATTTTAAAACGCATTGTTGCTCCATTGCAATGAGTAACTATTAATGTAAAATGTAATCAATGTAGTTGTCTTTCTGACAGAATTACAATAAATGTACTGTAATGCATTTTGCACTAATTACAAACCACAGTGAAACCTGCACTGTTGAAACTACATTATGTCAGATATTACTATACTTCTTTTCTTTTTAGAAGGATTATATTTGACCATAGAAACTTTGTGCTTTAAGCAGAACCAGTTGTACCTTTTGAAAGAGAAACTCAACTCTGGAAAATATTCCCTAAGAAAAGATTAACGAACAGTGGCACATGTTCGTTAATATTTATTTAGAACTTATTTAGAATTCTTAAGTAAAGTTTCTGGAGTTTCTTTAATTCTATGTAAACCGTTCAGTTTATCTCTTGGAAGTGGGAAAAATAACAGACCAACTTTATTAGTGGCCAAAAAAAAAAAAAAACCAAAAAAAACAGTGAATCCACCTGACTCCCAGTCCATTCCTTCTCTACCTTTGTAAAATATATTACCTCATTCTTTTCAGTTCCTATCAAAAAGTTTCTAAATATTAATATTATCTAAAATCTAAATATTATTTCTATCCATATCTCTCTTTTAATCATTCTTACTGTCTTTTTTTTATCATTCTCCAGTATATTATTATTAGTAGTAGTATTATGCAACACCTCCAAAGAGCCCAAAGACTCATCAAGGGATGAGTAGAGGAGCACCTACTCTACAACTCGCTGTCTCCACCAATATATTTCATCTGAAACAATATATAAACAATATATTTCATTTGAAATCCTATAGTCTTTTATGAATATATCCAGTAGTAGCTTTACAACCTTGTAGTAAATGTTAAACATTCAGCATATACTCTCATAACATCATGCTAATAAAAGACATGAGTTCTGAAAAGTACATATATTTGTCTTATGATTTTACAAACTCTTTCATGCTAGGTTTTTTTTTTTTTTTTTGTGATATAGTGATGAAAGAATATATTCTCATTTGAGTAAACTGTCCTTATCCTTATCAAAAAAAAAAAAAAAAGCTCCATGGCATAAATGCTGTTTAAAAGGAAATTCACTGTAACAGAACTTCCAACTACAAAAAGCTATTTCTCTGGTCTCTATGAAGTAGTTTGCTATAGTGAGAGTTGGCTATAGCAAAGAGTTGAAAGGTATAAATGATTGTAGTCAGCACAAAGAAACGGAATGACAAACTATGTCATATTAGGGTAAACCATTGTATTATTTAGTATTAAGTATCATCATCATTTATTCATGTATGAATGGGGAAATTTTAATTTCCCTGTTCATCATTCATATCTTATGATCTATGAATATATTTGGTAACATTTGTGACCACAAGGTTACAGAATTTCCACCTTACATTTTACATGAATGTTTAAAATAGTAAAAGCTGGATATACTTATAGAAGATCTCAAGTGAAATATATTATGCTTCTTTATTTCAGCATTTTGTTATTGATGCATGCAGTGCTGCAGGTTCCTGTTTACACCATAGGAAACAAAAGATTTTTAAATGATGCTGTCTAATAAAGGGACTTCAGATTGCACCAAAAAAAATTTAATATATATTGCTGTTGAGTTTTTTTTTAAGTTCCATATTACAACAATAGATGCTGAATGTTATAAACATTTATCATTTCAAGACTGCATTATTTTACTGATATTCCTTGTCATTAAAAGCAAAAGCTGTATATATTCATAGATCACAGGATCTCATATGAAATATATCATGCTTCTTTATTTCAGTAATAAGGCTTCAGTCCTGATAAGAATATAACTTGAAGCTGGCTCTTAGACTTTTAATCTTGAACACTACACTTTCATATATGACCTATCTAGATTTCTTCTAATATTCATAATTATCTCTGAAGTTAAAATCTTTCACCACTCCTTGCTCTATATGCCGATAATGGAATAGCAAAACATATAACAAATTCTTATGAAACATGCTAGATCCACTGCCCTTATGCTCTCCACCACTTTCTGGATCAGATAATTATCCTGTACTCATCTGATAAATTTATTTTCAATTCAGCATTTTTGCAGATTGAAGCAAAATGTTTTAACCTTTTAAAAGTTTGTTTCATTTAATTGCATATGATGTTCTTATTTTATTTTATTTTTTATTTTTTTATTTATTTTTTATTTTTTGGGTGTGTTTTACAGCTGCCGCTTTCACAGCTGAAGGAACTGATTTCCAATCCTGATAGGCGAATTGGTGAAGCAGCCCTGGAATTAATTGCCATATTTCAGATGTCAGAAAGAGAAAGTTAAATGTTATTAATCTTTTTTTTTTTATTTATTTTTAGACTGGTTTGCCACAATTTTAATAAAGTCAGAAGTTGTTGATATTGATCGATTGCAAAGAATTACATTACACAATGATTTTCTGTTCCCCTTGAATGGTGTTATAAGATTGTGATGAATTTTCTGTGCTGTTTACGAAAATATTCCATCACTTACCCTTTTCTCATATATCATAATATATATATATATAAGAAAGTTAAGCTTAATAGATTAAGTGGCATCTTATAAATTTTAACATACATATTTGGGTGGAGTGGGGAGGGAGTAGAAAATAGCAGTATATGACATGGATAAACTGAAACTGCATTGTGGCATTATTGATGCATTGGATATACTATTTTACATGCTTCATAAGTCGTTTGTTTTCATTTATGTTGTTTTGTTTCTCAGATTGGTTGTTTGTGAATTCCTCTGAAATTTGCATTTCTTCTTTAATAATAACTGCATGGACATATCAGAATACAAATATGTAAATAGTCTGAACTTTTTATCTTAACTACATTGTTTTCTATAAATTAAGGAACAAAGAGAAAATTCTAAACTCAGGTGCATTATATGAAAAGTGATGCTGAGTCTGGTTATTGTATACAAATGAGTGGTGCTGTCAGTGGTGTAGGCAAATGAACCATGGCCAAAATGTGAGCATTTTGAAGTGGTTTTCAGTTTCGTTTCTGGAGTAAGAACACGACATTTCATGATTGCAAAATTCTTGGATATGGCTGCAAGACATCATTTAACTGGTGAATTCAGGTGGTGAGCCATGGTAAGACTAGAGGCCAGCCAAAGTCAGGAAGAAGTAGCCAGAATTGCACGTGAGTTGTTTAGTGGTCTCTTTCAATGAAAGGTGACTTAGCCAGTCTCTTACAGGAGGGGCTTTTCTCCCAGAAACTCAGGTTTTTCGTCCCCCAGAACAGGCAAACCAGCCCTGTAAACACACACACACATCTACAGACATAGGATATGCTGGCAACCATAGGGCTAACCACCTTATCCTCAAGATATGGTTACAGTTATATGAATGGAAAAACCTTGATACTGTAATGGTAAAAGAGGGAAGGATTAAAAAGAGTTGTTTAGTGGTTCGTGGACTATGGGACCAATTTCTACAGTCACAAACAGCATCGCAAAAGTAATGTGAAGGAAAGCAACAGGCTTCAACTGCAGTGGATGACTGGTATCTCCAATTATCTGCTTGCCAAAACTGGAGTGCTCTCCCAAATCACCCACAATTTGATCTCACATTGACTATAAGAACATTGCTATCTTCTTCATCCGTATGTGGGTGAACTTGTCTCTAAAAGTTGCAGCATTCATGGTTCCACTAGGAAGTACATACAGGTCAATGCATCCCCAAACTGTCACATTTTCCCCACCATAAGTGTCCTTTTCATGGATATGAGAGGAATGATAATGTGTCCCTGATTTTCTCTAGAATGGAGAATGCCTGGTATTGCAGACTATTGGTCATCTAGCATACAGACCAGTTCATGAATCCTAGTATCCAAGAAAGGGACACTTATGGTGGAGAAAATGGATTTTGGGGATGCATCTCTTTGAGTGGATGTATTGACCTGTATGTACTTCTTAGTGGAACCATGAATGCTGCAACTTTTAGAGACAAGTTCACCCACATATGAATGTAACAGGATAGACATTTATCCGTTAGATGAATAATGCTTGTGCACCAATATTTTCAACAAGAGACTATTGTATGTATCAACTGGCCAGCCAGGTCTTTTGACCTTAATCCTGTTCAGCATGTCTCGGACACTCTGGGTACATGTGCTGCTGTTCTAAACCCCTCTTCCTCAGCCTTCCCTCCTTCCCCCCCCCCCCCAAAAAAAAAAAAAAACTCAAGCATCTTAGGAGAGTTTTGCAGGAGCAATGGTTGTTATTATCGACCGAGCTCCTGGACACCATTATAAATGATATGAAACATTTTGAGAACTATATTATGAGCTCTAATCTGCAAACTGCTTGAGTTTGGCACAATGGTCTTTATATAAACTTCTGTTATATTTTATTTTGTAACTGGGTTATCAATTTTCTCTCTTCTTAAAAATTAGTCCTGATATTGTACAGATTTCTTTAATGAAATTTTGCAACTAATATATGGATACTAAATATGACTGTTAGCCTCAGAAGAAAGACCATTAAACTTCAACTTGTTATATGATTTCTTTCAGCCATTTCCAGTTAGTTGATCTTTGCAGACAAGTAATTTTTGTCCTGAAAGAAACTGGTTTTTATCTTGCAAATAATCAGAATTGATCATAGAGCACACACAGTTCATAAAATAAAAATACTTATTAGGATTAGGAAATATTGACTTTTATCTAGCATATGAAGAGAATTCACTCAAATTTTGCATTGGTGAAGTGGACAATGGCTGCCATTTTGTTTCTAAAAAAAGGTTATGGCTAAAATCTATGCTGCTTTTAGAGAATAAAAAGATGTTAGAAGAGTTATTTTATTAAATAAATAATAAAACACATGAACTAAACAAATAAGCACATCTAGGACAACCATCTCTGCAACCTTATACACTAATCTCTAGTCCGACTCATTCTTGAATAAAGAATCTGATAACTGTCCTAATTGTTATTAAACCATTTTTCATTATGAATAAATAAACCCTCCTCTACTACTTGTTTCTTTTATTATATCCAAGTCTCTAGACATGGTGAAATTTCTCTTCTTGACAAATTTTATCTTTCACTTGCTATCCTTGAATCTCTAAAGTATATCACATGTATCACCTCTTCAACATTCAAGAAACTAGTTTCTTCCCACATGCCTACCTCCTAAGTCCAGGTGTTATTTCATTCCTATGTATAATGATACAAATTGAAAATGCTTTTGACCTATTCTTACATTTGGGATGTTATCCCCTCAGAGCTACCTACATATTTTGGACTTAATGAGAAAACTTAGGTTCACTATGGCTTTGAGTTGAACAGAAGAGACTGAGCAATTCCAAATTCACAAAATAAATATTAAATTCTTGTAATTCATCTCCTTAAGACACTGATATTATAAAGGAATGGCATAATTTTATTTCTTATGGTTAAGAAAGAAAGAAATCCAGTTTATGTATACTCTAGCATACAATTTTGATGCAGTGAAGAATTTTCATTTATATAAAATGAATAATAATAGCAATGGTATTACACCATATTCAAGCCCCATATATATGGTTCTGTCTATATGACTGTACTAATCACATTACTTAGTATTAACTGTTTTCATGAACAGTCAAATCTTCTTCCTTCAACCCCCACACCTACCTTGTGAATGTTGGGGAAGTTGGTGGGGGGGATATAGTTGGTTCATTAGTATTGCATTTAAACATAAATTCATCAACAGGATATTAATAAATAGAATCAAAGTATATTTGGCAGATAAATAAATAATATATAGTGATAATCTGTTATGTACACTGTGTATGTGTGTGTTGCTCTGATTTATTATAAAAGAGAGGCAAAACCTACTGAGTAATGGGATGCTCTTTTTTAAAGTTTGATTTTCTGCTATCTCTTATTACAACATTAATTTAAGAAAGAAGCGTCTATCTTCCACTCTGCTATTAAATCATTTCACAGTATCTGATTCTTAAATTAATTATTGTAATGAAGGTAGTATACATAAAAGTAAGCTATTAAAAAAAGGGCAGCCACTTTTCTTCCTGAGTTTACAGGAGGGAAAACCCTACTTTTCTGTGCCAGAGATTGACTTACTTGGGAACGGGTCAAGGAAAAAGTTAAAAAAAAGTTTCCCTAGTCGGTGACTAGAATCAGAGCAACACGGACACACTGTGTACATGACAGATTATCACTATTTATTATTTATTTATTTATCTGCCAAATATACTTTGATTCTATTTATTAATATCCTGTTGATGAACTTATGTTTAAATGCAATACTAATGAACCAACTATATCACCCCCCCCACACACACAACTTTCACAAGGTAGGTGTGGGCGTTTCAGGGTTGGGGTTGAAGGAAGATGATTGTATGGATACAAATACCACTTCTGCATGATATTCAGTTTTATTGTTGAAATACATAAATGTTTCACATATTTTATTTAGATTAACACAACCTGTCATTTGGAGAGAGGTTTGATTCCCACCATGACACCTAGAGATGCATTTTCAACAGATTTCTTAATTTAAATGCAATATATTTCAAATAAATTACATTTGAATATACAAATGCATCTATTCAAATACCTTTGTGTGTGCATTTTGAAGATACTGTTTGAAAAAATTAACAAAACCTTACAAAATATAGTATAACTTGTGGTTTTCGATGAACAAGGATGAAATTTGGTATGGTGGTATATGATAGAATAACAAAATGAAGATACAGCAATAACAGTCAGTCAGACAGGTATGAGCAACATTACATGGGGGGGGGGTATAAGAATTAACATAAAACATCACATTGAGAAGTTGACATGCTTGAAAATACTGATCACGTTGCATTAGTGTGGTGCATCCCCCTCTAAATGCTATACAGTCCTGACAGTGGTTGACCACATTCAGTATAAGGATATGATTCTGTGGCAGAATGTCTCATTCTTTTCCATGAGAGTAGACTTAAGCTAACTATGTGATGACCAGGGCAGTGGCTGTCAGCATGTAGTGCAATACCCAAGGATGTCCCACATGTTTGGTCAGATTTAAGTGATTCTGCTGGCCATGGCAGTCATTGGATGTCTTCAGTTTCAAGATATTCTTCCATCACTTGAGCTCTATGGGCAAGAATACCTTCATGCATAAATCTGGACCAACTGCACCCCTACAAAGTCACAAATAGGATTCAAGGTCTGTTCTCATTACCTCTGTGCAGTTGTGGTATGCCTGTCAAAAACACAAAAAACAGATTCCATCTTACTCTTAATGACAGTCTGTTCTGGTTGATATAACCCTATGGGTTCAAAGTCTGTTCTCATTACCTCTGTGCAGTTGTGGTATCCCTGTCAAAAACATAAAGAGGGATGCCCTACTTGAGAATAATTCCCCCCCCCTCTATAAGGGTTCCTTTCTCTGATGTTGGAGAGATGGCAACATCTTCCTCATTCTCTCTACTGATCAAACCAAGTCTAAATATGTTTGCAGGCTAAAACCTTGCACAGAGCCCATGAACTGAGCCTTTTAAACACATTTCCTGGTTGGAAATGCTTTCACTCGTGGCTACAGCAACCTCAAGGACAGCTGATGACAGGACATCTTAAGATTCCATCTTACTCTTAATGCAAATAACAGTCTGTTCTGGTTGACATAACCCTATTCTGACATTGGCCATCTCTTGTAGTAATTAGTGTCTCCTGAAACTTTGTTTATAGTGCTGAAACAATATTATCACACATTAAACCAATGTGTTACCTTCACCTATGACTGCCTGGTTTCAAGTCATCTAACTGTCCACCATCTCAAAGAATCATCTAATCCAATGAATGAAGACATCCTAATGATAAGATGTGGCTAACCCATTGAGCAAACCAAAAAGTGGGAGCAGAGTGATATTGTTGCAAACTGTGTTTTTATAAGTAGGAGTAATTTGCATTGCATGCAGACCTGTTGAAACTTCTTCCAATCTGACAGACCTTATCGAAAGAACAAGGAATCTTACGTATCCCAAGGTATTTCTCAAACAAAATGTAGGAAGTTTTGTAGAATGTCGACTTACTTGAAAGACGTTATAACATCTTTTTTTATTTTTTTATTTAAAAAAAAAAAAAAGAATATTACTGTCTCTCTCTTAAAATCTCAAATTATTTATCATATTTGTAATTCATTTCTGTAGTTGCACAAATTGGTTTTATCGAAAATAATTTATTTAGTAAGCTAGTAGAAATGATTCAACAGGAGTAAAATTACCTCTTTCTTTTTTTATGGAGAAATTCAAGAATGAAGCTGTGGCACAAAGCAATCTTAAAACCGTGCATATTATTATCATTAAGAGAGACTTCCAGGGAGTCAGAGACTCATCGAGGGAGGCCATATACTAAACACACCAGCTATCATACTTATTCTTGAATTCACACTGCTTGCACTCATAACATCCAAAGGCAATCCATTCCAATCACACCACTCTCTGAGAGAAAAATCTAGCCTTCACACCCTTGGCGGTCTTCATTCTCAGCTTCCAAGGATGCCCTCTCGTCCTTTCCCCACCTTCCATAAATCGAAAAATTCCATCAATTGAAATCCTGTATGACCCTTTCAGAAGTTTGTAAATCTCAATCATATCACCCCTCTTTCTCCTGTTTGCTAGTGTCTACAGTCTACAAATTCTCAATCTGTCTTCATAATCAGTATTCTGCAATCCTAATATCATTTTTAACACTCTCCTTTGTACTCTCTCTGTCTCCAATATATCAGAATCACAATGGAAACCAGGGAGACCAGACCTGCACACAATAGTCCAAATGAGGTTTTATCAAGGCCTTGTAAAGATGCAAAATAGCATCCTTATATTTACATGCGAACGTTCGTTTCAGCATTACAATTATCTTTTGAGTTGTATTTGCAATCTTTGCCACATAGTCCCTGAACTTCAACTTCCTATCTATTAACACTCCATGATTGCTAGCCTAATCCCACCAATATAATACAACATTGGATATCTAATCATGCCGAAGTAAATGACTTTACATTTACTGACATTGAACTGACACCCATTTTCCCATGCCCACAATTCCAGCCTATTCAAATCATTCTGCAAGTAGCAGCATTCTTGATTATCCTACCTATCTTTGCATCATCAGCAAATAACTGTATGTCGCTTGTCAAATCCTTCCCAATATTATTAATGTACAGATCGAATAACATTGGACCAAGTACTGATCTTTGTTGTACACCACTTGTTAAACGTTGCAGACTCAGATCCCCCATATATCACTTTTTGATATCTGTCAGTCAGCCATCCTTTTATCCATGCTAATATTGTATAACCCAAATCCATTTTCTCCAATTTATGCAACAGTCTTCCAGTGCTGTATTCTGTCAAAAGCCTTAGCAAAATCCAAAAGTATCATGGTGTATCCATTCCCCTTGTCTAGTTCAGTGGTAACATTGTTATAGAATGTGAGCAAGTTGCTAAAACATGACCTTCCCTTAGTAAATCTATATTGTTCATTGCAAAGTAGAGATACACTGTGAACCCATTTCTGAATGTGGGCCCTAACCAATTTTTCCAAAATCTTCATCACCGCTCATGAGATACTAATTGGTCGATTGTTGGATACATCGGTCTCCTTATGCAATGGAATTACCATACATTCCTTCCATTCCTGCAGAATCTTCCCTGTTCTGAGACTCATATTAAACATCCTGGTCAAAGGAATGGCCAGTACAGCTGAACACTCTTTTAGCACATGTGCTGATATTCCATCAGTCCCTATTGCTAAATTCTTATTCAATTTGTGCACCAGCTCTAATACCTTGGCCTCACACACCTGCATTTCTCCATCTAGTGAAGAGGTAACAGTGAGCTCAATGTTGTGTTCACAAGGTTGATAGCTTTTAACGAAATGGGCACTCATTAACTGAACAACCTCTTCGGCATCTGTAACCCTCACGCCATCTGGATTTAGAAGAGTTATTCTTTCATATTCATTCTTTCTTTTACTTGTAGCATATTGATAGAATTCTTGTGGGCTGTCTTTAGCATGCAGAGCCAGTTTCTTTTCATACTCAGACTTTGCTTTCTGTACAACAGTTGTGACTATTCTAACCTGCTGCTTATAACGTTCATAACGGACATCATCCATATGCAAATGGTATTCCTTCCACATCATCCTTTTCTTACAAATCTCTTGCTTAATAAGATTACACATCCATTTGACTCCTATGCTATTTATTCTTCAAACTCTTGGGACACATTCTGATATCGCATCATTTAAGTATTGCTTAAATGCTTCCCATGCACTGTCGATATTCTTTCCATTCAGCAACCGATCCCATTCCGCTGAACTCAGTATACTCCTCAGTTGGTCATAATTTCCTGCTTTGTAGTTCAGCATGTAACCTATTCTGAATGGAACATTCATAAACTTAGTCACTTCCCGAGTGAGTACCACATGATCACTGTCACCAACTGGAGGCAGAATAGTTACATCTTTAACTAATATGCCCTCTGACACTATAATCAAATCTAACATTCTTTGACCCTCGAGTTCCTTCTGACACATGCTGCTTGAGGAAGTTTTCCTGCAACAGCTCAATAAATGCATTTTCATTCTCATGGATTCTACTGCTACCCAATCAGTATTTGGATAATTAAAGTCTCCCATTATGAGTACTCTTTTCACGCTCATCTTTTCTATTTGGTGATGCATTTCTTCATCACTAGCAACCGATCCACCAGGTCTGTAACAACACCCCACTATGTAATTTGTTTTGTTAGATTCCACCTCACTGCTACATGAAATATCATTAGTATTACTACAATCGTAGGTCTCAACTCTAACTGGATTTAAGTCATCCGATATCATTAGCAGCATATCCTGTCCTGTCCTCCTCCCTATCCTTCCTAAAAATACTGTACCCATGACACTTGATACCAGTTAGTAGGTCTGATTCTCATAGCCAGGTCTCACTAATACCTACAATCTGAGGTCGCAACATATTGACTAAGGCTAAAAACTCTACCCCTTTGTTTCTGATACTCCTAGCATTCATGTATAGACATAATAATCTACCTGAATGTTCTTTTGTTTACTCTTGTTTGCAGTTTGCCTGACACAGTTGGACAACTTGTAGATCTCTATTCTTCTCTGATGTCTTACACATGTAGACATCTTTGCACACATATGATGGGTCCAAACTGGACGAACATAAACCTGAATCATCCTCGCCTCATCAACATTTCCATGACAAAGCCCATTCCCATCATTAACACAGTTATATAACATTGTCGCTCTTACGCTCACATTCACACCATTCCTTCCTTTATAATTTATAATTTAGTTTCCCTGACTCTGTGTTAGGTCTCATACCAGTTATTAGTTTTTCTAGACTCCTGATAGCAAACGCATTGAGGTGTAGGCCATCCCTCTTATACAAATCCAATCTTTCCTCAAACTTACTCTGCACATTCAAAAACTCGCGTCCATTCCTTCTGCACAGTCTACGCATCGAATCCTTTGCCATCATAGCCCTTCTTTTTAATTCATGTTTTATGTTATTATCGTTATGTTTTTATTGTCTGGGATCACACTTAAAGACTTAGAAGGCTTTATATACAATATACAGTACATATACCGGATACCGAATTAGAAAGCTTTATGCAGAGATGTATGTAAACTGCACTATGCAGCATATATGAAAATACTTGGTCATGTGCATCACCATGTGTTCTAAGCAACTATTTAAGAATGCTACTGGACAGTAACTGTCAATAATGTTGACCACAATGGGAAAAACAGAGGATCGTCTAAGGTTTGATAAAGGGCTTATTGTGAGTGCCAGTATGGCTGGAGCTATGATTTTGAATTTTGATTTTGAAAACAGCAAAAGCTCACTGGTTTCTAAAAGGGTGAGATATTCTGATGTTTAATCAGTGAAAAAATAACCCACGTTGCTTCTAAGGTGTAACTGTGGTCCTAAGACTATCTTTGGGAATGAGATCACCAGCTTCTGAATGAGCTTGTATGGACTAACAGAATTTCCTGTGTGCAGCACTTGACAAGCATTTTATGCAGGATGTTCTAACCCATATCTCACCGTACTATGTGCAAGGAATTGAAGTATTAAAGATTCAAGAGGATAGATTTTCTTTACTTAAATTCAGCACTTATTCAGGTTCTGAACTAGTCAATTTAACCACTAAAAATACAATTTTACACTGAGCTGTATTAAAAAAGAAAAAAAGGCATTAAAATGAATTTATTTCTTGAACAACATTTTTATGAACGTACCATGAACTTTGGCAAGGTATAGTTTAAACCTAAAACGGTGGTGTTTTATGGATTGAAAGTTTTTTCAACCCGTAAAAAAAAAGTCAAAAGTTTTTTCCTCCTTTTGGTTGCTCTCGTTTAGGACGTGATCAACCTTTATCCAGGCGTTTCATTTGAAGGCGAGTTAGGCTACTAAGAGGAGAAGGCTACTGAAGACCCCAAAATACAAACGGATGAATTGCACACAATTGCCTCAAAAGTGGGGTGGGATTCAATGCTATCAGCTTATCTAAACATAATAATAATGATAGTATCACTAATGTATTTAATCTTTTATATATTGTGTTCTTATTATACTAAATTTGTTATAATCAGTAGTGTTATTTATATCCCAAATTATGTATTTTTATTTATTTAGTTATGTATTATTATTATCGACAGTGTTATCTATATGCCAAATTATGTATTTATTATTATTATTATTATTTAGGTTTCTGTATATTATTGTTACATATCTGGAATATTATAATTTTGGGAATGAATTCTCAACAATCTATGGAACGAGAGGCTGGTGATAAAGAAAAGGAAGGGAGTGCATTGTCGATTTGGCTGTATATTTAGATAAGCCTATGAGAGTAAAATTTCAAGGTGGAAAAGAGCAACTGGAATTTTTAAAGGGTTTGATACATTGCAAAATCATGTGCTTGATAACACAACAAAATTTCTAAGAGATCCTGGTGATCCATACAAATTGACAAAAGATCAAAGACCCTTGGGTTCAGTTGTCAGGGGCACAGCTGTTGTTGTCGTATGTTCAATGGAAGGCATGGATGCCATATCAAGTACTTTTGTTCCAAATGTTTTTTTTTTTATATTATGAAGTCGAAAACTTTCACCTTTTTCACTTTGGGCATATCCGAATTGCCAACATCACTACTCTTCCACTTTGGGGCCATTATTAAGTAAAATAAGGGCTACTTGAACGGCGCACAGTTTAAAACTAATTGCACACTACAATCAAATATAACACTCGTTGACCTCGAGAAGGAACTCAGGTCAAAGCGTGTTAGATTTGATTATAGTGTCAGAGATCGTTTCAATTAAAGACGTAACTATTCTGCCTCTGATAGGTGACAGTGATCCTGTGGTACTCACTTGGGAAGTGACTAAGCTTATGAATATTCCATTCAGAAAAGATTACATGTTGAACCACAAAGCAGGTAATTATTACCAATTGAGGAGTATACTGAGTTAAGTGGAATGGGGTCGGTTGCTGGGTGGGAAGAATATCGACAGTGCATGGGAAACATTTAAACCAGTAATGAGCAACCTGCGGCCCGCCGTAACGTTGCACTCCATTTAGCTGAAGTGTAAAAATTTTAGCAAAAGGCACAATGTATTATCAATATGAAGCACGAATTAAGAGGTCACGTGAATAATATTTGCTTGCGACGATAATTTTCGACGATTGTGCCATTCGCCTTTACATTTTCAGTCGGCACTACAGTCGTACTTTAACGATGTATGAAAATAGTTGTCTTATTCTTGAATAAACTTCTTGATACAAGTTCTTTCAAAACCTAAGAATAAATTTATAACGGTGATATAATTTTTATCTTTTAAAAAATTGCGTCTTTACATTTTTTTTTTTTTTTGCAAAAACAGAATCCTGTATTTAATCAATGAGTTCGAAATGTAGAAAACAAAGTTGAGGGCGAAAATCGTTATTTTAACGAAAGATGGACATACGACTTTTTTTTTACTTGCATAAAAGACAATGCTGCTTGCTTGATGTGTTGGGAAAAGATATCTGTTCTCAAGGAATATAACATCAAGAGGCTTTATTAAACTAAACATTCTTCAACATTTGATAATTTGCAAGGACTGTTGCGCAAAGACAAAGTGAATCAACTACTAAAAAATCTTAAACAACGGCAAAATGTATTTAGAGCTGCTTCTTTAACCGCAGATACTGCAGTTCGTGCAAACTACATTGTTAGTCAAATTTTGGCAAAAAGAATGAAATCATTCCCTGAGAGAAATAGTAAAAGAATGCTTACTAGCGGTAGCAGATGTCGCTTTCTCTGATTAAAAAGATATAATTTCGAAAATCGGCTTGTCGCGATTTACAATCGCAAGAAGGATTGATGATGTTTCGCAAAGTATTGAGGAATTTCATGGACATATTTCTAAGTTAGAATGGATTTCTTTGGCTTTGAATGAAAATTGTGATATTAGTGATAGGGTACAACTTGTCTTTTTCAGGTGAACGGATTCTAGTTTTAACATTACCGAAGAATTTCTTACCAAGAAAAGATATATACAGGGAACTGAAAACGTTTTTAATCAATTAAATATCCCAATAGAAAAGATCGTCGGTATAATAACAGATAGAACTCGAGCCATATCTTGTATGAATGTTTGTCTGTCGGAATTATTATCAGTGACATAAATAAAATTAACAAGAAGTGAAATAATTATTTCTCACGGCAGTTTGCATCAAGAAAATTTGACTGCAAAAGTTTTGAAAATGTCCAGTATTGTTCCACAGATCATTAAAATTGTAAATTTTATTAGATCTCCAGGACTGAATCATCGAGAATTTAAGGAATTTTTTGAGAAATATGGAAAGCGAACATGGCGATATCCTTTTTAACACCGAGGTTCGATGGTGTTAAGTCGGGGCACAATGCTTAAGCATGTGTACCATTTGAAGAGCGAAATTCAGTTATTCTTGGAGATGAAAGACAACCCATTTCCAGAATTTAATGACAAGGACTGGATGTCCGACTTTGCATGTAAATCTTCAAGGACAGAACAGTCTTATTAATGAAATGTTCCATAAAATAAGAGCCTTTGAAAATAAACTACAAATTTGGAATCGGCAACTAATTTTGATATTTCTCATCGCCATTTAATATAGACGTTGAAAGGGTTCCCGAAGAATTTCAAATGGAAATAATTGATTTGCAAAGTAACACAAATAAGTTTCAAAATGTTAGTCATATTGACTTTTATAAGAGTTACTTTACAACTGATAAATTTCCATTGCTGGCTACCTATTTTAGGCAAATAATGACTGGAATTTATTTGGTAGTACTAATCTGTGTGAACAATTGCTTTCGAAAATAAAAATTGTAAACAGTGATCGTCGAAATCGCCTTGATGACTAAATCTCAGCAGCTATTTAATTTCTTTTGATTAAAAAAATTATGTACGTATACCTATGTGTGTGTGTGTGTATTGAAAGTATTACTAATAAAAAGTAAATCAAATTAAAAAAAAACAAAGAACTTTTCATTGTAAATCTATATCGAAAATAACAAATTCCACCCTATAAATTAAAATATTTTGATTAATACATTAAATTATTTAATACTGTATTCGTTGCCCGTATGAAATATTAGGTTTTCGATTGTGGCTCACTGAAGAACAAAGGTTGCTCATCACTGGCTTAGAGGATACACCCACATTGTATTTAGATTGCCACTAGGGAAGAGGAAGTCTAGGGTGTGGAAGAACACCTGGAATTGACTGGTATTCTGATACACATGTGAACAATTTGTGTAAGATTGTGTAGTGATGGAAAGCATCTCAACCACTCTACCTATTTGATCTGTGCAGTTGAATGAGGAGAGCAGGTGATGTTGTGAACGTGGAAGTCTCCAAGGAAAATGAATGCACTAAAAAAAAAAAAAATAGACTAAAGGAAATCAAACAGTGCAAAATAGTTACTGGTATCAGGAGAGCAGCAGAGACAAGTGAATTTGACAGAATGGGGAAGAGACACAACAAAAGGAGGTCAAAATCGAGAGATTTTAACCTTTGGTTGGATATTCTTTTGCATGATATATTAGAGAACATATGCACAAACCTCACCTTTGATCAAAACAAAAGGAGTCGAAGAATGTAGGCGAAAATTAATATGAGGAAGTTGAAATTTATGGAGATGGTAATGAACAGCATTGAGATTGGAGACCACACAGATATGTGAAGTGGATTACGAGAGTTCCGAGAACTTTGTCATTTGTTCCAAACCATGCATGCAGGATTGAAATGGTATTGAACCAAAATGTTCCTCAGAATAAGAAAATTCAAAAGAAACTCATTTTTTACCCTAATTGCACGAAATAATCCTGAAGAGAATTTTTATCTCCTGATTGGAAGAATTTATTTGTTCCCCTAAATATACATTTGCAGGTCAAGGCAAAAATTTCACTCCCAGAAATAATTCATAAAAAAATATTTAATTTATTTATTTACTATTGAAGAATGAAAAATAAAATGTACTATTTTTGTATAAAAATATACAAAAATAATACTTATTCATTGTTACTATTAACAAGGAGAAAAAAATTGATTTTAATTTATTGAAATAAAAATTTTATTTTGGAGAAGTTATAATTGATTTGATGGAATCATATTGATTATACTCACTGAATGAAATCATTGTCATGTAGGTTTTTTTTTAATATATGTGTGTACTTCAGAGCATTGTTTTCTGAGTGAAACGTTTTACTCCAAACTGGAACTAAGACGATTATAGATTACTGTCATCCTTAATAGATCCGATTATCATATATAGATGACAGTAATCAATAATCGTATTAGTGTACATAATCAACATAGTAATGAAGATAACTCAAACTCAACAGCGTACATCTCCTTACCGTATATAAGTTCTCTTTCTCCTAAACTAGCGAAAATCCTGAAGAAATTTAATGTTAAAACATATTTCACCACCTTTATAAAACTCCGATCTTACCTCAGTCAACCTAAAGAACAACACAGATTTCTTCAGTTCCCACGAGTATATAAAATCATTTGTAGTTGTGGCAAGCCAACCATATTATGGCTGGACAGAAAAGTCCATCTCTCTCTGCCTAGAAGAACATCAAAGTTACATTTCTTATAGCAGAGCTCGTGCTAGTGTCGTATCCACCCACGTTTTATTCTCGGCCAGTACCAATGTTGAAGGACGACAACTTCAAATAAACTGGAACTCAACTTCAAATATCATAAATGCTCCGATGAATTAGAAAGATCTATCTTCAAGATACGTCGAGAGCTATTTCTTTGGATTCCAAGATACTATCTTGGAATCCAAAGAAATAGCTCTCGACCCTACCCATCTAAACAGCAATCTCAGTTACAACTTGCCCGATTCACATAGCGCTGTGATCCAGTTTTGGCGCACTCACGATATCATTCACACGCATAATGCTTCACACCAGAACTAACTGTCGTACTCAATTTCAAACCCAACTACTACTTGTTCTAAACTCTTTTTTGTCTAAAGTACAATATATTTTTAAGATGTTGTTTTTTCCATGGTACTGTATTCACCTGACGAAGTCGGCATTTCCGATGAAACTAACAGTGAAACCTTTTTAAATCTCTTGTATTTTTTCTCAGTGTTAATGTCAATTATTAATAATTACAAACGTGTCAATTATTCTGTAAATAACCATACTCCTGACGAGGATATCCAACATCTCATATAAAGATACTGGAAGACCCTTAAAAAATATTGGACTTGTCATAAACAGACTTGTGTTCTTAAGAAGATGTAAGTTCCATTCAATCATCCCTAAGTTCGTACAATTTAAAGAGTCCATCCATACAAAATGAGCGCATATTATTTATCGCAAAGCCAAACTAGAACTTTTAGCAGAAAAGATTATGGATACCCAACATAGTTTAGCGTCTTTATTCTCGAAAAAAGGTACGTTAGAAAACAGCCCAGAGTCTTCATTAGACAATATATCTTGGAATGAGACTAAATCTATTAGTGCACTTTTTGTTGTTAGAACCCAAAACATCAATAAATATAAATTGATTCGGAAATTTGATTCCCTCAAACGTACGTAAGACCGTTTATTTTCCAATATTGCTTCACACGCTCTTAAGAATGTTGTCGTTAATAAATTTTCACACATTCTTACAACAGCAGAAATAAATGTACTCTCCAATGGGCTTAATTTCGTCCCTTCAATTATTCTATAAATAACCTAGATATGTTCCTAAAGAACTTTTTCTTACGAAAATAGAAAAAGCTGCCAACACAGGATGCAAACCTCCTTTGGAAAAAAGCTATATTTGCAATCAACAACAGTAGACCTCTCACTGACAATATTTCCCGTTCGGAGAGAAAAGTTATTCATCAACTGCGCGAATAATAAAGATATTTTGCCAGCTGACAAAGGGAACGCCACTGTAATCCTGAATAGATCCGATTATTGCCTCAAGATATCTGAATTATTAGATTGTAATACTTACTCTGAACTTCAAAGAGACCCCCACTAGAGAACTACATAAACAGACAAATAATCTCCTCGAATCCACCTCAGAATTACCTAGGAATATCCGCCTATCGCTCTGCTCTCTTCATCCACTTATTCCCCGTTTATATGGCTTTCCGAAGATCCACAAAGAAAGCACTCCTCTTAGACCAATGGGTGAAGTTATTGATTCCCCTACTTAAAATCTCTCGAAATATCTCGCTTTCTCCTTAAAATATCTCACAGGAAAATTCTTTTCACATATCAAAAAATCGGCTGATTTTGTATCGAAATAAAGAACATCCAAATTAACGAAGCTGACAGAATGGTAAGCTTCGACATAGTCTCACTATTCACCAACGTTCCAACTCAGGAAGTCTTTAGTCTTTTAAAAACAAGTTATCTAAAAAAAATTTTGCCTTACTTATGCATTGTGTGGATTCAGGCTACTTATTTGAAGACAAGATCTACAAACAGAACAGCGGTTTGGCAATGGGTAGCCTGCTGTCTCTGGTGCTAGTCAACGTTTTTCTGGAAGATTTTGAGGGAAAGGTCATTTCCTCAGCGACAGTGAAACCCAAAATCTGGCTATGTTACATGGACGACATTTTCCTAATTTGGGAGCATGCCCCAGAAAACTTACAAACCTTTCTGGATCATTTAAACAATTTTCATCAAAATATAAACTTCACATCCGAACCAGAAGTTATTATTATTATTATTATTATTATTTTAACGGTGTCTCCATGGAGTCAAAAGACTCATCGCGGGAGACCCGACATTGACACACTAACCATTATTTACACAATACCTGTCATACCTCTCCTTAAATTCATTCACAGTTGAAGCATTCACAACCAGTTCTGGCAAAGCATTCCACCCATTCACAACCCTCCAAGTAAAAAATCTAGTCCTAACACCCTTGTTAACCACACTCTTACACAATCTCCAGGGATGACCCCTCGTTCTCTCACATCCTGCATTGGTCTTAAGAATATCATCAGTATCAATCCTGTAAAATCCCTTTAACAATTTAAATACCTCTATCATATCTCCTCTCCTATGTCTATCAGCTAGTTTTTGGAGCCCACAGATCATCAATCTATCCTCATAGGGAACATCCCACAGACCTGCAACAATCTTTGTAACCCTCCTCTGAATCCTTTCTACCACTTCCGCATCACCAAGAAATCCTGGCGACCAGATCTGTGCACAATAGTCCAAATGCGGCCTTATTAATGCCTTATAGAGTGGAATAATAACTTCCCTATCCCTGCTTATTAGTGTGTTCCTCAACAACCATGTAATTTGATGTGATGTTTTGGCAATCTTAGCAATATGCCCTTTAAACTTAAGTTCTCTGTCCACAATAACTCCCAAGTCTCTTATCTCATCAACTTCCTGCAGTTCAGTTCCGTTAATATAGTAAACAGCATGCGATTTCATCCTCCCGAAGTGCATCACCTTACACTTAGCCACGTTGAACTGACAGCCATTTACCTCAGTCCATAGCGTCAGCCTATTTAAGTCATCCTGTAAAATATCCACATCATTTGAATTGATTATCGCTCTTCCCAATTTTGCATCATCAGCAAACAAGTGGATATTTCCATTCAAGGTATTTCCAATATCATTGATGTACAAATTAAACAATAGAGGACCAAGAACTGAGCCCTGAGGTACACCACTAGTCACTTGCCTTTTCCTGGACTCAGCTCCTCCGTAAACCACTCTTTGATATCTGTCCGCCAGCCATTCTTTAATCCAAATCACCATCTTCGGATCCAAACCCATTTGCTCTAATTTATGTAACAGAGTTCCATGTGGAATCCTGTCAAAAGCCTTTGCAAAGTCAAGCAGTATCACTGAGTAAGGATTTCCTTTATCCAACTCCACTGTTACTTTATTATAGAACGTAAGCAAATTACTTAGGCAAGACCTACCTTTCACAAAACCATGTTGCCCCTTATAAAGTATCATATTGCTGTCCACCCAGTCCTGAATTCTAATTTTAACTAATTTCTCCAAAATCTTAACCACCACTCCAGATATATTGATTGGTCTATAATTTGCAACATCAGTCTTAGAGCCTCCCTTGTGCAATGGAACTATTTTCCCCTCTTTCCACTCTATTGGCACTTTACCAGAACTGAGGCTTAAATTAAACATCCTGGTTAGAGGAGTTGCTAATTCTCTTGCACATTCTCGTAACACATGGGCCGATATGCCATCTAACCCAATGGCAGTGTTAGCATTAAGGTTCTTTAATATATTAAGCACCTCAATTTCATCTATCTCTATACTCTCATCTGTCAATGGCACATCTGACACTGCACTATCACTACGAAGATGGTACACTTTTGCGAAATGAACACTAAGCAACTCAACTATTTGATTAGCTTCAGTAATTCCTTACCATCAACACTTTTTAAAGTAATCTTTCCATGGATATTCTTCCTTTTACTAGCCACATAGCGAAAGAACTCTTTAGGGTTTCTTTTGGATTCATCAGCTAGTTTCCTCTCATAATTAGCTTTGGCTTTCCTTACCATACAGGTTACTCTCTTTGCCTGTACCTTATATTGCTCATTGGAACGCTCATCACCTTTTTCTTTATATGTCTTCCACAACCTTTTCTTTATCTGCAACTCTTGTTTAATAGTATTAGTCATCCATTTTACTCCTACTTGATTTCTCCTTCTGACTCTGGGAATACAGTCTGATACAGCTTTCTTCAAATACTCCTTGAGAATCTCCCACGCACCATCAACATCTCTCCCCTTGAATTTCTCATGCCATAATACAGCTGAAAGCTGACTTCTCAGCTTGCCATAATCACCAGCCTTGTAATTCCACATATACCCATTCTTATTAGAATATTCAGTACGTCTTTCAATCTCCCAGGTCAAGACCACATGATCGCTTTCCCCAAGTGGAGACAATGTAACTAAATTACTTATTGATATGTTCTCCGATGTTATGACCAGATCTAACACTCTAGAATCTCTTGTCCCTTCCATCACATGCTGTCTCAGGTAATTATCTCTTAACAAATGTATAAACTCCATTTCCGTTGTTCCTTGTGACCATTCCTTCCCCAATCTATGTCCCCAAAGTTAAAATCCCCCATAATAATTACTTGACCTTTACTCATCGTGCTAATTTGCCAATACATGCTATGTACATTCTCCCTTATTCCCCTTGGATTATAGCAACAACCAATTACATATTTCGCCTTGTTAATCTCTATCTCACACCAAACAGCCTCTAATGAACTGCCCTCTACATACCTGTCACAGTGAGGTACTTCTATCTTTTTTGGCTTTAATGTTTCATCTATCATTAATAAAACCCCTCCCCCCATTCTGTCATCTCTGTCCTGCCTGAAAATACTCTACCCCTTACATTCAATCCCAATAACTATATCATTTTTGGTTAACCAAGTTTCGCTAATTCCTATAATTTTTGGCCATGTTGTACTCAGTAATGACAAAAATTCTTCACACTTATTCCTAATACTTCGAGCATTGGTATACATAAACTGCAATACACCCTTCCTCCCATAATATCCCTGTGTGCGAATTACCCCACTCTGTCTACTGTTAACATTCTGCGAACAATTAATCCCAGTTTCACAACGATTAATGACCTTAGTACTATTTACAGCTAACTCTATCACCTGCCTCCCTAGCAAATCCCATTTCCCTGTTTATGACCCTTTACTCTGTCCTTTATCAATAAATGTTCTAAATGCCAAGCTCCTAATCCATTTAAGTGCAAACCATCTCTCTTAAAATACTCCTTCCTTTTATCAAACTCATCCCAGACATTCATAAAATGAATATTCAGTTTCATTTCTTTGCAAAAATCTAGACATGCTAAAACCTTCGTTTTAGCATTTCTAGATATAAAAGCTTACTAGAACAACGGATGGTCTCAAGATTTCTATCTTTAGAAAGCCAGCACACACCGATAGATACTTGCATTCTTCGTCTCACCACTACCCCACCTTAGAAATTAGGAATTATTTCCACACTAGCTCATTGGGCAAGATCCTTGTTGTCAGAAGAAGATGAACTTCAACAAGAACTTAGTTACCTCAAAAGGATTTTCTTAAATAACGGTTACTCTCCTAAAATGTCTATAATCGTCTTAGTGTACATAATCAACATAATAATGAAAATAACTCAAACCCAACAGCCTACATCTCATTACCGTATATAAGTTCTCTTATATAAGGTAAGGAGATGTAGCCACTCTCTCCTAAACTAGCGAAAAGAAATTTAATGTTAAAACATATTTCTCCACCTTTCCAAGACTCCAATCTTACCTCAGTCAACCTCCGAAAGAACAACACAAATTTCTTCAGTTCCCAGGAGTATACAAAATCATTTGCAGGTGCGGCAAACCATATTATGGCCAGACAGAAAAGTCCATCTCTCTCTCCGCCTAGAAGAACACATATGACATTCTTATAGCAGAGTCCATGCTAGTGTCCTACCCAGGCATGTTTTATTCTCAGCCAATACCAATGTTGAAGGACGACAACATCAAATAGACTGGAACTCAACTTCAAACATCCATAAATGCTTCGATGAATTAGAAAGACATATCTTGGAATCCAAAGAAATAGTTCTCGACCCTACCCATCTAAACAACAATCTCAGTTAGCTTGCCCGATTCACATAGCGCTGTAATCCAGTTTTGGCGCACTCATGATATCATTCACACGCACAATGCTTCACGTTAGAAACAACGCTCGCACTCAATTTCAAACACAGCTACTACATGTTCTAAACTCTGTTTTTGTCTAAAGTACAATATTTTTTTTATGATGTTGTTTTCTCCATGGTACTGTATTCATCTGACGAAGTCGGCATTTCCGATGAAACTTGTAGTGAAACCTCATTAAATCTGTTGTATTTATTTTTTCTCGGTGTTATATATATATATATGTATATATATATATATACATATATATACAGGGTTGCCCTGGTGTTGCACTACCTTTTTAGACTTGGACTACGTTCAGGCGCAAAGTTAACTGTTTTGCTTACTTGGAAGAAGGAGTAAAAAAACCAAGTTTATAAAATTACTTGGTATCCTTAATATATATTATCTCCAAGGTAAAAAATTTTCACACACATATATATAATCACTTTTTTCTTGTTATTATTGTTGTTATGTGTATTTTGGTCGCTTTTTCCGCTGTCATGTTTTTTTTTTTTTTTTTTTTGCCCACTTCTATTTTTTTTTCTTTTGTTTAATTAGCATAAGATAATGTTACTTTCATAAAGTCTGAAAGTACATCACACGAAAGTAGAATGACAAGTAATACCCAGCAGATAAACACATCTTCCTCTGAAAAGACTGTAGAATCTAGAATAAAACTATGTAGTGAACATTTTATATGAGTATATTCAATGACATTCGCCCTGGCATGGGACTATTTTGACAATTAAGAAGAAATTCAAAAAAAAATATGCCGAATGAAATCCTTTAACATATTACGAGTTACTTGAAGCTACGAACTACAATTGTGAAACCGTAAACCAGCGCGAATGACAACTTCAAATAAAGCAGACAGCAGTGCCGTAACGAGGGCTTGGCGAAAGAAGCGTCCGCCACAAGCGCAACTAGGTTTGGGGCGCAAAACGTAAAAAATAAAAATAAATAAATAGATATAAAAGTCCGTTATTTTATATTGTATTTTTAAATTTCGGCAATACACTACTTTAGACACACAAATTCTGCAACTCATTTTGATGGGTTTAATAGTAAGTATTTAACATATTGCATTTAGTAAAATTTAACTTGTTACATTTAAAATTTTCAAAATTTTTGTCATTTTTGGGTTGGGGGCGCAAGTTAGATACTTGCCACAGGTACTTCATACCCTCGTTACTGTACTGGCAGACAGCCTTTTTTGATATGTGATGAATGTTTTTTTACTTGCAGCACTGGACAGAGAGACGGACGGAGACATGCGAAAGATCCCCCCACACACACCCCGTCACAATCCAGTTATTTATTGGATGGAGCGTAAGAGGAAATGGGGGGGGGGGGGACATTTCTAACTGAATGATTTTTTTGCCAAATCTGCTCTTGTTCAGCTGAGCCATTGTATTTATTTACTTACGAACGTAGTCATATGTTTATCTCCATTTACTTTGCGCTCTAACAACAGGCGTCTCTGTAATCTTGGTGTTTGCCATTCGTGCCTTGCCGCTTCAAGTACTTGTCGAGATCAATGTATTAAGAAAAGAAGTTCGAGACTCTCATTTCCCATTTCGGTAAATAATAGTGGAACATACCGCGCATGTACTATTGTATGTACGCACACAATGAAACCTGATTTTTTGTGGCCTTTTTTCTTTTCTTTTCTTTCTTTCTTTTTCTTTTTTTTTTCCAGCTGCCCCATTTCATTATTTATTTATATTTATTTATTTTTGTATAGTTTTTCAGTTCAACATTAGATGACCAACAGAGAAAGATTTTCAAGTGTCATTATCATGCTTTGAATGTGTTAGACATGACAAATTCTGATCATGTTTGTGCAAGGCTGAAATGCTACACAATGCATAATTTTAACGGACATTTTAATTTTTCATAGTTCGTATTTCATATAATCTCGCTTATGTTAATTCGTTAAAATTCATGCATGGTAATTTTTACGAGCCTTTCGATTCTTTGAATACAGTGAAACAACAATTGAAATATTTGTAAACAGCATCGAGTTTTTGCAACGAGATGTCACTAGTTTCTCTCTACAAAAGAAATTAAACATGCATTATTTCTTTGCTAGCTTTACAAGTGTTAGAAATAGAGCTGGTTATAAATTATATATAAAATATTAGCATGCAACGGTTGTCCTGCTACTTTTATAATAATTTCAAAGTTTTATTTGCACAGACTACTTTGTAAATTAAACTATATGAATGCTATTCCATTTGTAACACAGTGATTTTCATCAAATTTCATTATTTGCTTTTAATAACGATCTAACCATAAATAATTTGCGAAATATGCAGTATACAACACAGTAAATCGTATGTAGGTTTAAAAGTTGGGAAGAATAAAGCATTCCCCCCCCCCCATTTAACCCATTAATTAAAATATATATTAAAAAAACAACTAATTGAGTATATAATATAGACATTTATTTTATTGCTTTTAAATAAAATTGATTTTATTATTACCCAAGATCCCATGGAGTCAAAGATTCATCTAAGTCTTTGATTTTATTATTTTATTTTTGATATTGTTATGAGCCTGTGTAGCTCAGTGGATGTGGCGTTTGCCAACCACGGCGCTTGGCCGCACGAAGGAAGACTAGGTTTCGAGTCTAGTCGGCGACTAAAGGAAATTTTTCTAAGCCTTTTTTCGACCGGTTCCCGAGTTAGTCGATCTCTGGCACAGGCAAGCAGGTTTTTCGTCCTGTAAACTCAAGAAAATCGACCGTAGAACCCACATTATTTCAGACATTAAATATATTGTGTTAGGGTTAGGGACCACGAGATGGCGGCACATTTGAGCCGCCATCTCATGGTCATTAATTAAGCGGTACTCTTCACTGAGTACCGCTTAATTAATGATGGCCAGAAAATGAACCAGAAATTTTGTGTCTAATATGCAATCAAATGTTAAATCGAAAAATATTGCGTTAAAATAAATTTAGATTGTAAATATTGCGAAATATTTATGACAGAAGTCATTCATACGAATACAGTTGTGAGGGGGGGGGGAGAGAAAAGTTACTTGTGTTAATCTGAATTTGCTTTGAGAAAGTGGGAATAGCATTAGATATTATATACATTATTACCAACAGTTGGAGACGCCATCTGAATGCTAGAAAGCGTATGTCCTGAAGCGATATACAAATTTTGTATGCTATGCAGAAGATCCAGTTTACCGTTCTGAAGTCATTGAGAGGGTTACTTAGCTCGTCACGCCATTAGACCTATGGAATTTTTGTGCGGGAAGATGCGAGCAGACGATAGATGCCATGATTTTTTACGAGATAAATGCAACCCAAAAGCCTTTGTTAATTATGATAATACACATCGCTTCACAGAACCTGTAAAGTAATCCATGGAGACATGACAACTGAAAATGGCAGTGTAACGATGTAGAGTTTCTTCACACGCCATTATAGCGTATGGAATTCCATTTATTTATTTATTTATTTTTATGTGGGTGCTGAGAACTGCGGATGTTCTACATTTGTGACATTTGGCTCTATCGTCTTGCATCATTTAATGCCGCAACAGGACACGACCTGACTGTCCTGTTGATCAATGGAGCTTTAAAGAATCAGTGAGGCACAATACTACCAAAAAGGTTTATCAAAAAAAGTTAGCCGAAAGTTTTTCACGACGTTTTTAACATTTATGCAGTTATTATAGCAAAATGCAGGACAATGTATCATTAATTTCTATCGATTAAACAAAATAGATTAATTAAGACATTTTGTTTGTAAATATACGGGTATGCATTGATTTCTGATAGGAGAGTACCTCAAGCAAGCAAACACATCCACTCACACACGCACACCCAAGCTTGTATAACTGTTCTATTCCCTCAGCTATACGGCTGGTGGGGATGGCTATATGCTACCGTGAAAATTCTAAGTGACCGACGGATATTCTCAAAATCTCATTTTAAAGATTTTGAACTTATTATTGAGTGTCCAGCTTGCTGCGGCCGCGATTTTGAAAACAGCAGAGCTGACTGGTTTCTCAAAAGGTTTAATCAGTGGAAAAATAACCCACCTTGCTTGCCTAATCGCCGGCTTCTGAGTACGCTTGTACAGACTAACAGAATTTTCTGCGTGCAGCACTTGACCGAAGCAGTTAAAGAAGGCTGTTCCCGATCCATATCTCACAGAACTATGCGCAGGGAATTGAGGATCAGTATTCAAGGTCCAACAGAATAGATTTTCCTTACTTAAATTTAGTATACTCATTCAGACACTGAACTAGTCAATTAAACCACAAAAAAATATAATTTTACACTCAGCTGGGTTTAAAAAAAAAAAAAAAAAAAGAATTAAAATGAATTTGTTTCTGGAACACGCACGTCATTTTTACGAACGTACCTTGAACTTCGGCAAGGTATAGTTTAACCCTGAAACGGTGGTGTTTTATGAGATGAAAGGTGAGGTCAGAAGAAAAAAAAAAAAAAAAAACTGACCCCACCTTTCAACTGGTTGCTCTCGTCTAGGACGCGATCAACTTTCATCCGGGCTCTTCATTTGAAAGCGAGTATCATGAGAAGTGGAAGGGTTTTTCATCATGCAAATAGACAAACCAGCCTCGTGAACAAACAGACATATATTTATAGACATAATTTTTTACTGGTTTGCAAGAAAGACCGGGAAAACATCTCGTTCCATAATTATTATTATTCGTATTACAGTAATAGGTATTGCAGGACGGTTAATAGGTGACAAAAAAGTTCGGTGTTATGAAAAACCGCACTGTTTAAAACATTATTATAATATATTATATTATATATAGTGTGACGCGTTCTATGCAATTACAGTATTGGTGGTGGTGGGGAAGGATAATGACTACGCATCATTTGTTTACTGCAAGCACACCAGAAATATTAATTAATGTGCACAGAAAATTTAAAAGAAGTTAAAATGAAACGACGAAATAGTAAAGATTTTTATTGTCAACTGAACACGAGCTTTTATTTGCAAAAATTGCTTTTAAAGTATGTACTTTGCACAAGTTTTTACTTCATTTTCTCTGCATTCTCTGCTTTGTAATCATCGAAAGCCTTTTGCGATGCTTGCCATACTTTAACGCTTCGTGCAATATTAGGATCGATGTTCATAAAGAAATCAGAAGTATTTAGAAAAAGTCAAAAGCTCATTTAACGAGAATTCTTTTGTGGGCGCGTCAGAGACAATTTTGTCTAATTTATCTCCACTTACTTCATATTTAGTTCTAGTGTCAGCCATTT
Source organism: Typopeltis vanoorti (assembly GCF_054136105.1). Taxonomy (NCBI): domain Eukaryota; kingdom Metazoa; phylum Arthropoda; class Arachnida; order Uropygi; family Thelyphonidae; genus Typopeltis; species Typopeltis vanoorti. The sequence goes on from NC_143568.1 coordinate 82,925,671, forward strand.
ATGTTTGTTAGTTCCACAAGGTTTGTTGCAATTCCTCTTCCCTCATAAGTGCTTCCAGAAGGTTACTCGTATGGAATAAAAAAAATAAATAAATAAACATTTCGTCGAGCGACCGCCATTTTGCAGCACCAAAGTTGAAATAATGCTAAGGGAGTTACTGCGATATGTTAAATCACTACGGTGTTAATTAAGTTACAGTACCAAACTGCTCTCCAAATTTTTTAATTATTTAAAAAAAAAAAAAAAAAAATTCGTGTTTGAACAACGCAGGTTTGAAACCTGCGTTGTTCAAACACGATGCAAGGTATTGCTGTTTTTTATACGACCTTACAGAGTCGTATAAAATAGTATGCAGCTCAAAGTAGATTCCTGCACATAGACACGCGCACGAACGGCCTTCTGATGTGAAAATTGAGGAAAATGAAGGAAAACACTTCGGTAGGATATCACCCAACTTGAATCGCAGGTGAATTCGGCGGATATCAACCAATTCACTGCCGTGGGATGTGCTGTGAGATGCTGACACACACACACACACAACGATGCACAATGGATACAAGCCAAATGGAAATAGGATTTATAATTCAATGTTATATAGGTATAATTAATTATATTTTATTAATTAAAATAAAAATAAATAAAAAGCGGCATTAAAATATCACTAGATTGCTATCAGGTCCTTATTAATTTCTGTATATTTTTCAGATAAAAACGCAAATTTCTGAATTTATTCTAACAAAGATATTCAAATAGATTTCGAATCCAGTGGGGCAACAATAGAATGAAGGAATGGTTGCGAGGTTTGTTTAAACAAATGTTTATTGTCAGTCTGTAGTTTACTTTATTATTTGAAACAATGCCCCAGTGTCATTTCTTTGACTTCTTCTATGTTGAATAGAAGTGTATTATTCAGCTCTCCTAAAGTGTATCATTTTCAAGCGATTATTTCGAAGATTTTATGTAGGGATAGTGCCATCTGCTCCCAGAATAATTTAGTATGGGAGCCTTGTTGACGATTTTTAGATGTAAGTATTTGAAAGACTACTTGGTTTTTAAGTGCTGTATTAAGTAACGAAATATTTATTTTTTTCTCATGTGCAATCTTAGCCACGAAACATGGTTCAAGAGTATTGTGTGAATTTATTTAACCCACGCCTGAAAATTATTTCTTTATTGATCTTCCTTAACAAATCAAGAGTGAATTTTGATTTGTTTACCTCTGAGAGAACCAGCTAAAGTTAACTGTTCAATTAATATAAATGCGTTATCGGCTATGCAAATTAGCAGTTGCGCATTGCTTCCTTCACCGGATTATATGAAAATATGAAATATGAAAATATGAAATATGAAAAGCTGACTGTGCCATTCGACAGTTACGAATCACCCCCCCCCACACACACAGACACACTCACATAACTGGAAACTAAAGCTCACATTATACGATATTTAAAATTTACAATTATGATGCACATTAAATTACTCTCATTTTGCATTTCTCGAAGAACTTTTTCTTACAATGACTCACAGTCGTCATTTCGACATAAAAGCTTCTCCTTTTCTGTTTTTTCGCTTATATAACGCAGACATAATTTACCATCTACCGGATTTCTCGTAATTTCAAATCCAGTTTCAAAATACACACAGGATCTCTAATCGCCTACTCTTTTGTTCAGTGCAATCGGCACTTAGTCTGAAAAAAAAAAAAAAGATGTTGATCTAAAATACGACTGATATTATTACACGAACATAATATTACGATTTTCATTTTTCATATAGGTATTATTTGCCAAGGATGTGGATCACCATCAGAAATTGAAAACTCAGACGAAGGTACAGAAGATCATCCTTATCACACCCTGAAAGCACAAAATGGGGAACACCTTAAAGACGAATCTAAAGTGCACGATTTCATGAAATCGACAAAACTAGAGTCAGTACACAAGGACTCATGTGAAGAAGAAGGCAATTTGGGATATTCTACGGATGCTATTTTGTTAGAAAGCAAAGGTCAAAGCGGCGATGAGATGGGATCGACTACTCTCGACTCACGTCGCAAGCGATCATATGATGATGACTTCTTTGAACATCCTCCTGGTGTTGTTTTGTTAGAAACCAAACGTCAAAGCGGCGATGAGATGGAATCGATTACTCTCGACTCACGTCGCAAGCGATCATATGATGATCACATCTTTGAACATCCTCCTGGTGTTGTTTTGTTAGAAACCAAACGTCAAAGCGGCGATGAGATGGAATCGACTACTCTCGACTCACGTCGCAAACGCTCATATGATGACGACTTCTTTGAACATCCTCCTGGTGTTGTTTTGTTAGAAAGCAAACGTCAAAGCGACGATGAGATGGAATCGATTACTCTCGACTCACGTCGCAAGCGATCATATGATGATCACACCTTTGAACATCCTCCTGGTGTTATTTCGTTAGAAAGCAAACGTCAAAGCGGCGATGAGATGGAATCGATTACTCTCGACTCACGTCGCAAGCGATCATATGATGATCACATCTTTGAACATCCTCCTGGTGTTGTTTTGTTAGAAACCAAACGTCAAAGCGGCGATGAGATGGAATCGACTACTCTCGACTCACGTCGCAAACGCTCATATGATGACGACTTCTTTGAACATCCTCCTGGTGTTGTTTTGTTAGAAAGCAAACGTCAAAGCGACGATGAGATGGAATCGATTACTCTCGACTCACGTCGCAAGCGATCATATGATGATCACATCTTTGAACATCCTCCTGGTGTTGTTTCGTTACAAAGCAAACGTCAAAGCGGCGATGAGATGGAATCGACAACTCTCGACTCACATCGCAAACGCTCATATGATGACGACTTCTTTGAACATCCTCCTGGTGTTGTTTTGTTAGAAAGCAAACGTCAAAGCGACGATGAGATGGAATCGATTACTCTCGACTCACGTCGCAAGCGATCATATAATGATCACATCTTTGAACATCCTCCTGGTGTTGTTTCGTTACAAAGCAAACGTCAAAGCGGCGATGAGATGGAATCGACAACTCTCGACTCACATCGCAAACGCTCATATGATGATGACTTCTTTGAACATCCTCCTGTTGTTGTTTTGTTAGAAACCAAACGTCAAAGCGGCGATGAGATGGAATCGACTACTCTCGACTCACGTCGCAAACGCTCATATGATGATGCTTCTTTGAACATCCTCCTGGTGTTGTTTTGTTAGAAACCAAACGTCAAAGCGACGATGAGATGGAATCGATTTCTCTCGCCGCACGTCGCAAGCGATCATATTATGATCACATCTTTGAACATCCTCCTGGTGTTGTTTTGTTAGAAACCAAACGTCAAAGCGGCGATGAGATGGAATCGACTACTCTCGACTCACGTCGCAAACGCTCATATGATGATGACTTCTTTGAACATCCTCCTGGTGTTGTTTTGTTAGAAAGCAAACGTCAAAGCGACGATGAGATGGAATCGATTTCTCTCGACTCACGTCGCAAGCGATCATATTATGATCACATCTTTGAACATCCTCCTGGTGTTGTTTTGTTAGAAACCAAACGTCAAAGCGGCGATGAGATGGAGTCGACTATTCTCGACTCACGTCGCAAGCGATCATATGATGATGACTTCTTTGAACATCCTCCTGGTGTTGTTTTGTTAGAAAGCAAACGTCAAAGCGACGATGAGATGGAATCGATTTCTCTCGCCGCACGTCGCAAGCGATCATATTATGATCACATCTTAGAACATCCTCCTGGTGTTGTTTCGTTAGAAAGCAAACGTCAAAGCGGCGATGAGATGGAATCGATTACTCTCGACTCACGTCGCAAGCGATCATATGATGATCACATCTTTGAACATCCTCCTGGTGTTGTTTCGATAGAAAGCAAACGTCAAAGCGGCGATGAGATGGAATCGACAACTCTTGACTCACGTCGCAAACGCTCATATGATGATGACTTCTTTGAACATCCTCCTGGTGTTGTTTTGTTAGAAACCAAACGTCAAAGCGGCGATGAGATGGAGTCGACTATTCTCGACTCACGTCGCAAGCGATCATATGATGATGACTTCTTTGAACATCCTCCTGGTGTTGTTTTGTTAGAAAGCAAACGTCAAAGCGACGATGAGATGGAATCGATTTCTCTCGCCGCACGTCGCAAGCGATCATATTATGATCACATCTTTGAACATCCTCCTGGTGTTGTTTCGTTAGAAAGCAAACGTCAAAGCGGCGATGAGATGGAATCGACAACTCTTGACTCACGTCGCAAACGCTCATATGATGATGACTTCTTTGAACATCCTCCCGGTGTTGTTTTGTTAGAAACCAAACGTCAAAGCGGCGATGAGATGGAATCGACTACTCTCGACTCACGTCGCAAACGCTCATATGATGATGACTTCTTTGAATATCCTCCTGGTGTTGTTTTGTTAGAAAGCAAACGTCAAAGCGACGATGAGATGGAATCGATTTCTCTCGCCGCACGTCGCAAGCGATCATATTATGATCACATCTTTGAACATCCTCCTGGTGTTGTTTCGTTAGAAAGCAAACGTCAAAGCGGCGATGAGATGGAATCGATTACTCTCGACTCACGTCGCAAGCGATCATATGATGATCACATCTTTGAACATCCTCCTGGTGTTGTTTCGATAGAAAGCAAACGTCAAAGCGGCGATGAGATGGAATCGACTACTCTCGACTCACGTCGCAAACGCTCATATGATGATGACTTCTTTGAACATCCTCCTGGTGTTGTTTTGTTAGAAAGCAAACGTCAAAGCGACGATGAGATGGAATCGATTTCTCTCGACTCACGTCGCAAGCGATCATATTATGATCACATCTTTGAACATCCTCCTGGTGTTGTTTTGTTAGAAACCAAACGTCAAAGCGGCGATGAGATGGAGTCGACTATTCTCGACTCACGTCGCAAGCGATCATATGATGATGACTTCTTTGAACATCCTCCTGGTGTTGTTTTGTTAGAAAGCAAACGTCAAAGCGACGATGAGATGGAATCGATTTCTCTCGCCGCACGTCCAAGCGATCATATTATGATCACATCTTTGAACATCCTCCTGGTGTTGTTTCGTTAGAAAGCAAACGTCAAAGCGGCGATGAGATGGAATCGACTACTCTCGACTCACATCGCAAACGCTCATATGATGATGACTTCTTTGAACATCCTCCTGGTGTTGTTTTGTTAGAAACCAAACGTCAAAGCGGCGATGAGATGGAACCGACTACTCTCGACTCACGTCGCAAACGCTCATATGATGATGACTTCTTTGAACATCCTCCTGGTGTTGTTTTGTTAGAAAGCAAACGTCAAAGCGACGATGAGATGGAATCGATTTCTCTCGCCGCACGTCGCAAGCGATCATATTATGATCACATCTTTGAACATCCTCCTGGTGTTGTTTCGTTAGAAAGCAAACGTCAAAGCGGCGATGAGATGGAATTGACAACTCTCGACTCACGTCGCAAACGCTCATATGATGATGACTTCTTTGAACATCCTCCTGGTGTTGTTTTGTTAGAAACCAAACGTCAAAGCGGCGATGAGATGGAATCTACTACTCTCGACTCACGTCGCAAACGCTCATATGATGATGACTTCTTTGAACATCCTCCTGGTGTTGTTTTGTTAGAAAGCAAACGTCAAAGCGACGATGAGATGGAATCGATTTCTCTCGCCGCACGTCGCAAGCGATCATATTATGATCACATCTTTGAACATCCTCCTGGTGTTGTTTCGTTAGAAAGCAAACGTCAAAGCGGCGATGAGATGGAATTGACAACTCTCGACTCACGTCGCAAACGCTCATATGATGATGACTTCTTTGAACATCCTCCTGGTGTTGTTTTGTTAGAAACCAAACGTCAAAGCGGCGATGAGATGGAATCTACTACTCTCGACTCACGTCGCAAACGCTCATATGATGATGACTTCTTTGAACATCCTCCTGGTGTTGTTTTGTTAGAAAGCAAACGTCAAAGCGACGATGAGATGGAATCGATTTCTCTCGCCGCACGTCGCAAGCGATCATATTATGATCACATCTTTGAACATCCTCCTGGTGTTGTTTTGTTAGAAAGCAAACGTCAAAGCGGCGATAAGATGGAATCGACTACTCTCGACTCACGTCGCAAGCGATCATATGATGATGACTTCTTTGAACATCCTCCTGGTGTTGTTTTGTTAGAAACCAAACGTCAAAGCGGCGATGAGATGGAATCTACTACTCTCGACTCACGTCGCAAACGCTCATATGATGATGACTTCTTTGAACATCCTCCTGGTGTTGTTTTGTTAGAAAGCAAACGTCAAAGCGACGATGAGATGGAATCGATTTCTCTCGCCGCACGTCGCAAGCGATCATATTATGATCACATCTTTGAACATCCTCCTGGTGTTGTTTCGTTAGAAAGCAAACGTCAAAGCGGCGATGAGATGGAATTGACAACTCTCGACTCACGTCGCAAACGCTCATATGATGATGACTTCTTTGAACATCCTCCTGGTGTTGTTTTGTTAGAAACCAAACGTCAAAGCGGCGATGAGATGGAATCGACTACTCTCGACTCACGTCGCAAACGCTCATATGATGATGACTTCTTTGAACATCCTCCTGGTGTTGTTTTGTTAGAAAGCAAACGTCAAAGCGGCGATGAGATGGAACCGACTACTCTCGACTCACGTCGCAAACGCTCATATGATGATGACTTCTTTGAACATCCTCCTGGTGTTGTTTTGTTAGAAAGCAAACGTCAAAGCGACGATGAGATGGAATCGATTTCTCTCGCCGCACGTCGCAAGCGATCATATTATGATCACATCTTTGAACATCCTCCTGGTGTTGTTTCGTTAGAAAGCAAACGTCAAAGCGGCGATGAGATGGAATTGACAACTCTCGACTCACGTCGCAAACGCTCATATGATGATGACTTCTTTGAACATCCTCCTGGTGTTGTTTTGTTAGAAACCAAACGTCAAAGCGGCGATGAGATGGAATCTACTACTCTCGACTCACGTCGCAAACGCTCATATGATGATGACTTCTTTGAACATCCTCCTGGTGTTGTTTTGTTAGAAAGCAAACGTCAAAGCGACGATGAGATGGAATCGATTTCTCCCGCCGCACGTCGCAAGCGATCATATTATGATCACATCTTTGAACATCCTCCTGGTGTTGTTTCGTTAGAAAGCAAACGTCAAAGCGGCGATGAGATGGAATTGACAACTCTCGACTCACGTCGCAAACGCTCATATGATGATGACTTCTTTGAACATCCTCCTGGTGTTGTTTTGTTAGAAACCAAACGTCAAAGCGGCGATGAGATGGAATCTACTACTCTCGACTCACGTCGCAAACGCTCATATGATGATGACTTCTTTGAACATCCTCCTGGTGTTGTTTTGTTAGAAAGCAAACGTCAAAGCGACGATGAGATGGAATCGATTTCTCTCGCCGCACGTCGCAAGCGATCATATTATGATCACATCTTTGAACATCCTCCTGGTGTTGTTTTGTTAGAAAGCAAACGTCAAAGCGGCGATAAGATGGAATCGACTACTCTCGACTCACGTCGCAAGCGATCATATGATGATGACTTCTTTGAACATCCTCCTGGTGTTGTTTTGTTAGAAACCAAACGTCAAAGCGGCGATGAGATGGAATCTACTACTCTCGACTCACGTCGCAAACGCTCATATGATGATGACTTCTTTGAACATCCTCCTGGTGTTGTTTTGTTAGAAAGCAAACGTCAAAGCGACGATGAGATGGAATCGATTTCTCTCGCCGCACGTCGCAAGCGATCATATTATGATCACATCTTTGAACATCCTCCTGGTGTTGTTTCGTTAGAAAGCAAACGTCAAAGCGGCGATGAGATGGAATTGACAACTCTCGACTCACGTCGCAAACGCTCATATGATGATGACTTCTTTGAACATCCTCCTGGTGTTGTTTTGTTAGAAACCAAACGTCAAAGCGGCGATGAGATGGAATCGACTACTCTCGACTCACGTCGCAAACGCTCATATGATGATGACTTCTTTGAACATCCTCCTGGTGTTGTTTCGTTAGAAAGCAAACGTCAAAGCGGCGATGAGATGGAATTGACAACTCTCGACTCACGTCGCAAACGCTCATATGATGATGACTTCTTTGAACATCCTCCTGGTGTTGTTTTGTTAGAAACCAAACGTCAAAGCGGCGATGAGATGGAATCGACTACTCTCGACTCACGTCGCAAACGCTCATATGATGATGACTTCTTTGAACATCCTCCTGGTGTTGTTTTGTTAGAAAGCAAACGTCAAAGCGACGATGAGATGGAATCGATTTCTCTCGCCGCACGTCGCAAGCGATCATATTATGATCACATCTTCGAACATCCTCCTGGTGTTGTTTCGTTAGAAAGCAAACGTCAAAGCGGCGATGAGATGGAATCGATTACTCTCGACTCACGTCGCAAGCGATCATATGATGATCACATCTTTGAACATCCTCCTGGTGTTGTTTCGATAGAAAGCAAACGTCAAAGCGGCGATGAGATGGAATCGACTACTCTCGACTCACGTCGCAAACGCTCATATGATGATGACTTCTTTGAACATCCTCCTGGTGTTGTTTTGTTAGAAAGCAAACGTCAAAGCGACGATGAGATGGAATCGATTTCTCTCGACTCACGTCGCAAGCGATCATATTATGATCACATCTTTGAACATCCTCCTGGTGTTGTTTTGTTAGAAACCAAACGTCAAAGCGGCGATGAGATGGAGTCGACTATTCTCGACTCACGTCGCAAGCGATCATATGATGATGACTTCTTTGAACATCCTCCTGGTGTTGTTTTGTTAGAAAGCAAACGTCAAAGCGACGATGAGATGGAATCGATTTCTCTCGCCGCACGTCGCAAGCGATCATATTATGATCACATCTTTGAACATCCTCCTGGTGTTGTTTCGTTAGAAAGCAAACGTCAAAGCGGCGATGAGATGGAATCGACTACTCTCGACTCACATCGCAAACGCTCATATGATGATGACTTCTTTGAACATCCTCCTGGTGTTGTTTTGTTAGAAACCAAACGTCAAAGCGGCGATGAGATGGAACCGACTACTCTCGACTCACGTCGCAAACGCTCATATGATGATGACTTCTTTGAACATCCTCCTGGTGTTGTTTTGTTAGAAAGCAAACGTCAAAGCGACGATGAGATGGAATCGATTTCTCTCGCCGCACGTCGCAAGCGATCATATTATGATCACATCTTTGAACATCCTCCTGGTGTTGTTTCGTTAGAAAGCAAACGTCAAAGCGGCGATGAGATGGAATTGACAACTCTCGACTCACGTCGCAAACGCTCATATGATGATGACTTCTTTGAACATCCTCCTGGTGTTGTTTTGTTAGAAACCAAACGTCAAAGCGGCGATGAGATGGAATCTACTACTCTCGACTCACGTCGCAAACGCTCATATGATGATGACTTCTTTGAACATCCTCCTGGTGTTGTTTTGTTAGAAAGCAAACGTCAAAGCGACGATGAGATGGAATCGATTTCTCTCGCCGCACGTCGCAAGCGATCATATTATGATCACATCTTTGAACATCCTCCTGGTGTTGTTTCGTTAGAAAGCAAACGTCAAAGCGGCGATGAGATGGAATTGACAACTCTCGACTCACGTCGCAAACGCTCATATGATGATGACTTCTTTGAACATCCTCCTGGTGTTGTTTTGTTAGAAACCAAACGTCAAAGCGGCGATGAGATGGAATCTACTACTCTCGACTCACGTCGCAAACGCTCATATGATGATGACTTCTTTGAACATCCTCCTGGTGTTGTTTTGTTAGAAAGCAAACGTCAAAGCGACGATGAGATGGAATCGATTTCTCTCGCCGCACGTCGCAAGCGATCATATTATGATCACATCTTTGAACATCCTCCTGGTGTTGTTTTGTTAGAAAGCAAACGTCAAAGCGGCGATAAGATGGAATCGACTACTCTCGACTCACGTCGCAAGCGATCATATGATGATGACTTCTTTGAACATCCTCCTGGTGTTGTTTTGTTAGAAAGCAAACGTCAAAGCGACGATGAGATGGAATCGATTTCTCTCGCCGCACGTCGCAAGCGATCATATTATGATCACATCTTTGAACATCCTCCTGGTGTTGTTTCGTTAGAAAGCAAACGTCAAAGCGGCGATGAGATGGAATCGACTACTCTCAACTCACGTCGCAAACGCTCATATGATGATGACTTCTTTGAACATCCTCCTGGTGTTGTTTTGTTAGAAAGCAAACGTCAAAGCGGAGATGAGATGGAATCGATTACTCTCGACTCACGTCGCAAGCGATCATATGATGATGACTTCTTTGAACATCCTCCTGGTGTTGTTTCGTTAGAAAGCAAACGTCAAAGCGGCGATGAGATGGAATTGACAACTCTCGACTCACGTCGCAAACGCTCATATGATGATGACTTCTTTGAACATCCTCCTGGTGTTGTTTTGTTAGAAACCAAACGTCAAAGCGGCGATGAGATGGAATCTACTACTCTCGACTCACGTCGCAAACGCTCATATGATGATGACTTCTTTGACATCCTCCTGGTGTTGTTTTGTTAGAAAGCAAACGTCAAAGCGACGATGAGATGGAATCGATTTCTCTCGCCGCACGTCGCAAGCGATCATATTATGATCACATCTTTGAACATCCTCCTGGTGTTGTTTTGTTAGAAAGCAAACGTCAAAGCGGCGATAAGATGGAATCGACTACTCTCGACTCACGTCGCAAGCGATCATATGATGATGACTTCTTTGAACATCCTCCTGGTGTTGTTTTGTTAGAAAGCAAACGTCAAAGCGACGATGAGATGGAATCGATTTCTCTCGCCGCACGTCGCAAGCGATCATATTATGATCACATCTTTGAACATCCTCCTGGTGTTGTTTCGTTAGAAAGCAAACGTCAAAGCGGCGATGAGATGGAATCGACTACTCTCAACTCACGTCGCAAACGCTCATATGATGATGACTTCTTTGAACATCCTCCTGGTGTTGTTTTGTTAGAAAGCAAACGTCAAAGCGGAGATGAGATGGAATCGATTACTCTCGACTCACGTCGCAAGCGATCATATGATGATGACTTTTTTGAACATCCTCCTGGTGTTGTTTTGTTAGAAAGCAAACGTCAAAGCGGAGATGAGATGGAATCGATTTCTCTCGACTCACGTCGCAAGCGATCATATGATGATGACTATTTTGGACATTCTCCTGATGTTCTTTTATTAGAAAGCAAAGATCAAGGTGGCGACGAGATGGGATCGACTACTCTCGACTCACGTTACAAGGACTCTGATGAAGATGACTTCTTTGAACATCCTCCTGGTGTTCTTTTGTTAGATAGAAAAGGACAAAGTGGCGATGAGATGAGATCGACTACTCCCGACTCAGTTATTAATGTGGACCATTCTATCGAAATTGCTTATCTCCTGATTCTTTTGTTATTCATAATGTTATTACTATATTTCCTTTTTAATTTTTTCTCCTCTTATTATTTTAAGTTTCTTCTTATTTTTATCGCATTGGTTTAATTCGTCTATTGGGTTATTTGCCACCTAAATTAATGTTACCTACAAGTCATTTTAGCGCTGCATTTGTTTTATTTATTCATTATTATTTAGTTTTCATCCGTTAATTTTTATTCTTCTTATTATTATTTATTTTTATTTATTAGTTGTTATCATTATGAGTATTCGTTTCTGATTAATATTATTATTCAAAATTATATTTGTAAACAATTCGGACTAATAAAAATAAAAAAAAATATTGTTATTATTATTTTTATATATATATATATATATAAAAATAATAATAACAATATTTTTTTTTATTATATATATATATATATATATATATATATATATATATATATATATATATCGCACATAGGCTGGCAAAGATTAGAGGGAATTTTACTGATATCATCATGTTAATATTCTAACTCGAAAATGTTTAATAGAATGTTCCTTTCTTTCTTTCTTAAAAATTCTCAATATTATGTTCTGTGATTTCTTAAAGAATAGCATGATCGTCCTCCCTTCATATATACTCCTGTCTTCTCCATTACTGTTGTGCTTCAACGATGATTTGTTTTCCAAGACAAGTACTTAAACATACGGAATTACTTTTATGGATTAGCAACTTTGTTCCTTATTATTATGAACTATGGTTTGGGTAATATATCGTAAAACAAAGAAAAAAATCATTATTGAAATATAACTGAGTTTTAGGATCTACGGAACATTTTAGCATACTTAATTTACATTGTCCCACATTCTCTCTTTCAGGATAATAATCTACGCTCATAGTAAGACTCGTGATAGGCAATCATCGCTTTCTTTTCAAGAGCCGTAAATTGTCATTCTGAATATTGTTCCTTTCATCATGATATCATTAATTTCAATTTTAATCGCGTCTGGTGGCGATCTCTGTATAATTCCAGGTAGTTTATGCGCTAATTAAGGCTAGTGGATAATGAAAATTATAATAATAACTACCAGTATCCAGAAAATGAATTAGATTACACCATAGATATTTCAGACCTCTTGTTAAGAACATACTGTAATTTCTCATGGCTTATGTAATGTACTCTTAAAATTAACAAATTATTGGAAGTTTCTGAAAAGAAATTAGTAGAGGCATATATTTATTCATTTCATTATACTGTATATAAAGATCAACAAACTACATATGTACCAGTATATATTCTAAGCAAATATTCCAGATTTCAAAATCAAACAGTAAACGTATTTTTATCGCTGGTGTCGCTCCCCGACTATGTGACTGAAATTAAAATAGCATTAGAAGTGTTACATTCATAATATAATAATTATATTATATTTATAATATAATTATTATATTATAAATATAATAATTATAAATTAAATTGTGTTTTTTTTTTGGTAACATGTTTTATTTTTAATAACTACAAATGCTGATTGCTTGAACTCATTGGCTAGGTATTAGTAAATCAAGTTTGTTTAACATAGCGAATATCTGGTTTAAAAAAGAAATCAATTATTTAATTTTTATCGATGTGTCACATTCCTTTCTAATAACAACAAATTCCGAAATTAAAATAATGCAATCTTAGTTCTGAATATTTTGGCTTAGTAGAATTTCTCTTTCCTCATACCGACGCGCTTGCTTAAAGTATAAACAGAATTTGTTATGTAAGTTTGAATTATTAGAACAAAGAAGCTGTTGTAGAAAGTTTTTTTACATTGGGCTTATACCATGTTAAAGATAACAAGTAACTTTATAATCTAGGTTTAAATCCTTTTTTACCAAATAAAGTAACATTACTTGTCTGTTTGCTTACTTGGGAAAAAGGGTTGAAACCTAGCTTATAAAATTGCTTGGTATCTTTAACAAAGAAGCTGTTGGTTCATTTAGCAACCAGCCACATGTGCCGTGAAATGTGGGTTATAAATTTAAATAAGTAATCGTCCTTTTAGAAATGATGAATTAAGTGTATTGTCAAAAGGTTCAGATTTTGCAGTAGCACCTTGTCATCTGCCTCATTTAGATTTTATGGAAGGTGTAGAAAAAGCAGGGCCGCATTTACCATTAGCATTTGCTCCTCACAAAGAACAATAATAAAAAAAAAAAAACAGCGTAGTTATAGTGGCAAAATAAAAAACTTATTTTTAAATATTAAATTCATAATATAAAAACTAGAGGCCGCTGAAAAATTTGTGAGGCTTCGCGCTTCCATTTGAAATACATTGTTCTTTCCTTAGAATATAAAACTAACAGGAACTCTGTATTCCATAAAATTCATGTATGTAAGCGCACCATTTCTTTGCTGGACGTATATACACGTCCAGCAAACCTGGATAATATTCTGTCCAACTGCTGAAAGAACATGTTTGACCGTCATAACCATTAGAAGGTGCGATAATCCTTCACGCTGAAAAGAATATTTAACCACATTACCTGGCATACGTAGTAGCTACGTTGTGTGGCCTACAGCAAGAAACGCAGTTGCTTGCCGTTTGCTCGGTATCCGGAATCTAAGTTATATCAGATTAAATATCTATGAGTTATATTCAATTTGCTGCTTGTTTTTATCGTATAATTATAGTTTTTAATGCCAGCGTAAAATAAGAAATCCTTTCATACTTTCTTCACTTCATATTGTGTCACTTTGGAAGATCAATGTCACTAAATTTTTTGGCTAATTATTTTAATCACCAATACATTTCAAAATTCTCCAAGAACTTGATTGAAGATAATTATCTTTGTCAAACAATTATTTTATAAATTCATGAAAATCCGAATCCAAAAATGAATACAGCCTCCATCTGTTCCAAATTAAGTTTCCTATTTTATTCATAATCTTAGTTCGAAGGTTAGTTATCATACATAAACCTTGAATCATATCATGTAATGCGTAATTTCTATAACGTAATCTGTTGGTTTTTGCATTTCAACTTTCTTGGTTTCCCCCGTAATCACTCACTACAAATCAAAATAAACGGCAGTTATGAAGTTAACTGTTAGGTACATATTTTCGGCTAATTTCGATATTATGCGGCAGTTTTTAGTGATATTTTCCCTACAGTTTATCTTTTGAAACTTGTGTAGGTGCAAGCGTCAAAATGAAATTTTATTCCAAATTTTCATAACAGAATTAATTCGCCTTTAATGGCAAACACACTCCTCCCAAAATTATCACCACACACACACACACACACACACACACACACACACACACACACACACACACACACACACACACACACACAAATACTGCTAGATAACTTGTGCGCACTTTCTTTTTGTTTGAATTCGTTATTTTTTCAAAGTAATTGTACTGTTGCAGTTTTAAGCAAAAGACAAAGGCGTAGAATCTCTGATAAAATACCATTGGATATAAATTAAAAAGACTCACAATCGGAAACCCCGAGTAATGTAGCATTTATTTTTATGAACAATTTGTTGTTCATAAAAATAAATAAAAAAATCGTTCCTAAAATTGAAATGTGCGACCCATATAATTTTATTTTGCGAGGAAAGCAAGCAAAATGTCACATTTATTTCAATAAATGTTATTTAAAAAAATATAAATATTTGACATAATATTTCCAATGCAAACAAACATTTTGATTATTTATTTTTGCACATGTGACATTCGTTTTTATTTGGGAAGAGACACAATAAGGAAATTGTGCAGCAAAAAAGGGTCCTTCCAAGAAATACAGTGCACATAACTACAACAGTCCGTTAATGGCGGGTGGGGGGAGTGAAATTGCATTTTAACAGATAGAATGCTGATGAAGTTTCATCAGTATGCTGCCTTCTTATTAGGTCAAACGGATTTTGAGTATATTTGCGAACAGATATATTCAACATAACTTAGCCAATTTTGTTGTAAAAAGTGTTGCATTTGAAGAAATATTAGCAGCATAATAATAAAATAGCAAAATTCATAACGCTTCAGAATAACTTGATAATACCAAAACAAAATGAGACACATCTGTAGAAATCTATTATTATTATTATTATTATTATTATTATTATTATTATTATTATTATTATTATTATTATTATTATTAGAGTCCTTTTAATTATGAACTCTATAAAGATATACTTAATAAATTTGTGTTTTTAAATAAATAAACTAGTTTCATTTTGTCACAGCTGGTTTTCACTGGACTTTTGGACTATTGTTCTTATCAATATTGTAAAAACTCGATTGTAGCTTAAATATTCCAAAGCACATTACATCGATCATTTACTTATATCAAGTCCCATAAGAATGTTGTAAAAAATAACCTTGTTTGTCTCTGTATATTTTGTATTAGATATTTTTGTAAATAGCCCTTTGGAAATTAACTGTATATACTTCTTTAATAAGAATATGTTAAAGTGTTAAAAACAAAGGCAATGTTTTTTACCAGAGCTGTATGTAATAGATCTACATGGCGGCATTAGAAAGGATGTTTATTAAATTTTGTATGTATGAGAAAGGCTTACAAGCTCTGTACGTAAACACCTCCGAAGTCAGTCAGAAAGGTTCAAACAACTTTCCGATGGTCGGCAACTTACAATCAAAAGAAGGCACAGAAGAGAACAAAGAGTGGGCCGAACTTGAAACTTAAGATGAAAGAATCATGCCGAATTTTTCGGGGGTTACAAACTTCGTGCGAGGTCTCAGAGAAGGCATAATAAAAGGGGACAGAGCCAAGCATATAGGGCTTCCCGGATCCAGAAGTCGCTAGAGAGAGAGGGCTTCCCGTTTCCAGGCATTGCCAGAGAGGAGCTTCCCGGTCCCAGTCTTAAGAGAAGCCTTCGGGTTGTCGAAAGGAGATGTTCCAATCGCCTGAGAGAAAAGCTTCCAGGCCAGAGAGGAATCCCAGTTAACAATTGGCGGCAATTCGAGTTAGTGGAGGCGGCAGTCGTCCAGGCATTTTTGGCTAGCCCAAGCAGAGGAGAAAAGGCGAGACAAATTATCTGAAGCACCTTCGCTCGGAAGTTTTTCTTTTTTCCTGAGCTGTATATGGGTACTGCAGGGCACAGTTCACGGTCCGCTGTTTTTCCAATAAGATATTTCTGAAGCCAGATTTCCTGAAGGAAGCTCAAGATTTGAGATGAGAGAATTGCCTTAAAACGTTTTGTGCAAGACCTTTGACTGAATGTGTGATACAGAGATTTTGTAAGTTATATACCTTTGTACAATTCCTCTTATAATGTGTTTTAGTTGGATAATTAAGATTTAGATTAACAGTAACAAGAAGTGTCATTAAGAGAATCTATTGTCATATTTGAAGTAGATATACAGTGTGTAAAAGTAACTTAATAGTGAGTTGGTAACCTTTTTGCAAGTATACTAGAAGTTTAATAAGTGGAAATTGTAAACAGAATAAATAAGTTTTTGAGTTAAAGAAAGTTTTTGCGATCATTTTGAAACACGGTCCAGAGACAACAGAGGTTTTTTGTGTGCTGCTGCTATTTGTATTAATTAGTTGGGAAAGAGCAGTTTCTATATCACATAAATAGAGCATTTGAATTTCAAGTTTATTGTTATTTATAAATTAAATTGATTTTTCAGTTCATTTTTTTGTGCATCAAGATTCTAGTCATTTGAGGGTAGAATGTCGAGTAATAAAGTGAATGTTAGCGACCATAGCAAGTTATCGTTACTATTTATTGCCTGTATGTTTTAACTAAAGCTGGAATTATTATGCTTATTACCGCAACTTAAAAAAATCAAAGCTGGAGTTGAATAAATCTTGTAATAAATAAATATTGTAATTCTATAAATATGATGATTTTTGCTATCATTTTTATTACCATAAATTCAAAATTTTTATTTTTAGTGAGAATATCTGAACTTTACAGTTCATGAATTCCAATTTTTACCATGATTAGCAAGCTCAATTTGATTGCATTTAAATTATTAAAAAAACTTTTATTCTTATACTAAATTATTACCATATCTTTTAATATTTTTTCGGTATTCAGAATTTTTGTAGCAACTATGATGCTTGTCAAACAAAATCAACGTTCTCAAAATCAATAATCAACACTGCAATTGAAATCTTTCACAGAAAGATTTTAATTACATCTTTCTTTAAATATTATGATTCAATTACATGGAATATTTAAAAATCTAAATAATATATATATTTAGAATTACATTAAAAGATTTTAAACTATTTAGAAAATTTAATATTAAATATAAAGTATCGTAGACGTTGCACAATTATTTATAATCCATTGATATAAGTTAGTCATTTATTTATATAAAATGTTGCAAGTTATGTATATTACAAGGTTGCTAGTTTAATATTACCAAGATTTTTTTAATATTAATATTTATTGTATACATGTGAAATTCTTTTTTATTTTTGGGAAGAGACACAATAAATAAATTGTGCACCAAAAAAGGGTCAAATATCGTAGAACAGTAAAGGAAATTCCAAAAAACGGTAATTAAACTGATAGTTTAGTTACCGTTATTTGGCTAGTACTTGTAAAGCTGTATACAAGTGTATATACCTAATTATATGGTTAAAGTAGTTGTCGCAGTCGGCAAGAATATATTATTTAATTAATTATTATTCTCATTTTACTGTTACTCGTTTATTTTAACAAAACCAAGATACTACTGTTTCTATTTTTGTATTTTTTAAGCTTTTAACGTAATTGTTTATTTTATTTATGTTTATTTTGGATTTAATAAATATTTATTTCGCTTTTGATAGATTAATGCACATAATGATGCCAAGAAAATTTGAATCCGGAGCTAGTAAAAGAAAACGACTTAGAGAAAATGAAAAACAGCCAAATAGTCAAAAGGGGGCGATTTTGTATTTCTCGCGTTCTGAAAATGAAGAATTTCATAGAACTGAAGTTGTACTTCACAGTTCTCGGAATGAAAACGAAACATTGGTATCAATATCAGGAGGAGATGAAAGTGAAAATGAAGAACATCAAAATGATGTGGAAAACATAGGAGAGAAATAAATAAATGAAACAAATCAAGAGGATTCTGAAGAAAATTTTCAATCGGAGTCTGTACTTACCAGCAAGCCAGCTATCTCTTATCCTACCGATATAGCAATGTGGCCACTTACTATTAATGAACAGTTTATCGAGCATATTTTAATAAATATACCCCAGAATGTTTGTAAAATCGAAAATTTAAAAAAAGAACACACAGAACGCAATAGAATATATGTCAGAAATGTAAACATATCACATTTTTACTGTAAAAAGGCGAATAAACAAAGGAACAAATTTGATGATTTTTTAAAACATCGCATGAAAATGTACGCCAAATGTGATTCTGGCAGATCAAATTATCTTTCTTACCATACTTGTGATGAATTCATAGCGATAATAGCTAAAAAAAACAAGAGAAATATTAATATCAGAAATTAAGGCAGCTGCTTATTTTGCAACAATACTCGATTCAACGCCAGACATTGCCCATAATGGCCAACTAGCTATGATATTTAGTATGTTGCCGCAAATTCTGACATTAGAGAAACATTTATCGGGTTCATCAGAATTGCACAACATAATTCCTTATATTTAGAAGAGGTAGTATTAAAAAAAATTAGAAGAATTATCTTTAGATATAAAAATGTGCAGAGGGCAAAGCTATGATAACGCTGCCAATATAAAAGGTATCTATACAGGTTTACAAGCTAGGCTGAAAAAACGTAGTCCCTCTGCACATTATATACCGTGCTCTAGTCATTCCTTAAATTTAATTGGCAACTATGCCGCGGAATCTTGTCCGGAGGCAGTGTAATATTTTTGTTTTATTAAAAATGTATATAATGACTTTTCATCTTCAACAAGAAGATAGAGTATACTCCTTAAACATTTAGAAAAATAATCTTTAACAGTTAAAAGAGTAAGTGAGACGAAGTGGTCTGCAAGAGCTGACGCTATATTGGCTTTGAAACGTGGATATAAACAAATTAAAGACGCATTACTTGAGTTATTCATTTCTCCTCATGAAAAACCTATTTCTAAATTAGAGAGCTCATCATTGGCTGAACATTTTGACAAACCAGAAACAGCAATTTTAAAGTTGTGTGGGACAAAATTTTTCAACGAATAAATTCTACTAGTAAATCTCTACAAGATCCCGATATGGATTTGTTTTTAGCTAATAATTTGTTAGCACTCTTTAGTTGGTTTTATTTTAGATATAAGAAATAGTTTTGCTGCTGTAAATGAAGAAGTGAATTTATTAACAGATGAGACAAAATTTAAAGATGAAAAGGAAAGTTAAAAAACGAAAAAAAAATGAGTGACAAAGTTTCACAATCTAACAATGCGATTATATTACATGGGAAAGAAATTTTCGCTGTGAACACTTTTAATGTCATTTGCGATAAGCTAATTTTGGAAATTAATGAAAGAACAAAAAGCTATTTCGACATATTAGATATGTTTGACATTTTTTTGAAGGGAAGATATAGATCAAGACAAGTACTAGACTAGTATAAAATTTACTGATGAAGTTAAGCAATTTTTAATAATGATAAAGGAAGAAAATTCTTCAATTAAAAATATGTACAAATTTATAAACGATGGGTTAAGGTCTACTTTTCCGAACGTAGAAACAATTTTAAAAATATTTTTGAAGATGCCTATTTTAAATGCAAGTGCTGAATGCTCATTTTCAATGTTGAAACGAATAAAAAATTATTTAAAAAGCAACTTACACCAAAATAAAACAAGTGACCTGTCGTTATTATGCATTGAATCAGACGTAATGGACTCGATCAATTATGATGACATTATAGATATATTTGCTAAAACCAAAGCCAGAAAAAAATCTTTTAGTTATTAATTTTTTTATTTAAATTTGAATTGATTTATTTTTATACTTTTTTAAAATGCAAATATATGTATACCAATGTTGTATTGTGTTATTAAAATAAGTTATTATGGAAATGTTGACTTTTATTTTCAATAAACTTAAAAAATGCTTATTTTTGAGGGCCTCATAATGATGTTGCGCCTCGGGCTTCCAAAAGTATAAATGCGGCCCTGAGAAAGAGATATTACATACAGTATAACATTACGTGCAGTACGTATAAAAAATATTCAGAGACTGAGTATTTTTTTTTATCTGAATTAAAAGCTCTCCTCCGTTCTTCACCCCAAAACAATACCATTGTAATAAAAAAAAAAAAAATTGTAATCTATGTGGAGCGTTTTGGTTTGCTGCCATAAGGCTGGATGTTTGATTTCAGTTATTTGAACTACCCGTCCTGTTTCCGAGTTTATTTTTGTTTTCTCTACATTATTGATTAATAAATTTATTATATCCCATCTGCAGTGGCGGCCGGTGAAAATTTTAAGTCGGGGTGCTGCATAAAAAAAAAAAAAAACTTTCTAATCAGTAACGAATTTATTAATAAATAAATTTACATATTAAAAATTGCTTTATTAAAAATATTTCATCCTCACCATGAACAAACACTAATAATAAAAGTTTCGTATCAATGACAAGAGCAAACGAATATCGGTGTTAGATCGCAGTGCTTTTGTTTCGTGTAACGATAATTGAAAAAACATAATTCTTTTCATATTTTCAACAGTGACACTCGTCATAATTCAGCCTTGTATCTATATTAAATAAATAATTATATGTTATTTTAACAAAATAAAATAAGATTTACAAAAAATAGTTCACCACGCACACGCACCAATAATAAACTGTTCATATCTCACAGCAATAAGGCGCTTAAGGATACTAAAAATATACTGCCATTTGAGCAGTATCTGAATGACGTAACATGCAATGACAAGTGCAAACGAATATCGGCGTTAGATCACAGCGCATCTGTTTCATAATCAAAAGCGTTAATCGAACAATTCCAATTATTAACTATTCAATCAATGTCAAAACATAAGCTGTAACCTTTAACATATTGTATTGCATTTATATAATGTTGTAAGCATTGTTATTATTTATAAACACAAACAAAATTTAAATTTTTCATTTTTTCCTTGTGGGTGCTGTAGTGTCGCAGTGCTTATGTACGGGCCGCCACTGCCCATCTGTTTCTTTCATGTGGAATAATACAAGCAAATACACTTCTAATATGTCCTGGAATGGTATTTGTTTATCTTAAGTTTCCGATTTTTTTTTTTCTTTCTTTCAAAACTATATGAAAGGAATCACGTGTTATTGTTCTTGGTTACCCAAGAACAATAATTCATTCGTGTTACATAATACAATGTAAACATAAGAATTTTGTTTAGTGCAGTTGCACAGAATTTATGTTTCATATCGATTACACATATTTTCAGAACGTTCAAGATTCTCTGATGTGGTTCCTGTTCTTTATATTAAGCTTCGTTTCTTAAGAGATTAAATTGTTAAAGGCTGCTGGGAACAAAAGTTAAGTTTTCTGAATAAGTAAGCATCTTGTCTGAAGTTTAGATGTTTATCATCTTTTAAGCAATATCATCCACATAAGCTATTTAACGTAGTGCCTTTGCAAGTCAATGTATATCTGATATTTAGAAAATCTTGTAATATATTTTGTGTAGGTTACAAAATATATAAACGCCAGAAAGCACGCACGCGCGTACATATGAACCGACCGATTGCTATCTAATAACAACTATCATGGCAACTCGGTAGTAGCTCATTTACTTTAACAACCCCTCATTTTTGGTTGTTAAAGTAAATGAGTTAAAGTAAATAAATACTGGTTGCTGTATTTATCGATTTATATATATATTTTTTTACATGTGGTTTATCATTGCCTAAACATGCGCTTTATTAGTACTGTGATGTATTCACGAAAAAATCATTTTCTTTCCCATCTTCCGTTACGGATCACAGGTCAGTTGTGATACAAAGTGCGACCTAATGAATCAGAATTATCGCGCATCATCTATTTACCATCTGATTTCATATGCTACATTTTTTTTTTTCATGTCTTATAAAAATCATACTTTCTGGCATCTAATTTCACCGAAATACACTATTAGCATAATATAGCTAATTATTTATTAATCGTCTTTTACCCTTAATATTTTGTCAAAGTCGAACAGTTTTTTTAGCTGCAATTCGAAAATCAATATTATGCAGCTCAAATTAGATTAAATTAGAAAGTTTTTTCACTTGGTTTTACTATAAATTAAAGTTGCCAAGAAATTATATTCATGGTTTAATCCTTTATCCAAGTGTATGCAAACAATGTTTGCACATGAAGTATCAAGACTAGGCTGTTTGTATATAGAGGCTAATAACTTCATATCAGTGAAAAAAACTTGCAACATCTATCTCTGATCTAGAGTATTTTAATAATAAGGTGATGACTTATGCATTACTTCAACCTTGGTATCTCCCATTAATGAGACGTGAATAAAAGTCAAAACTAGGGTAGTGGCCCTTCTCATAATGCTTACTATCACACAAGTCTGAAAGTAAAAATTCTGCCATAATTCTGCTTTGAATTATGGGATATCAAGGCAACCGATGTGAAGTTACCAGCCTCTATATACAAATAGCTCAGTCAAAATGATATTAACTGATAAAAGATTTGTTCATAGCATGCATCCCTTGATGCTATGACCAAATCCAAACCAATCCTTGGGTTACCCAAATGAAACACTCCAACATGTTGTTTTGCCCACCCTGAATCGGAATCTTCACACATTATTCCTTATTCTCTTTTACAGAGAAGTATCCTTCCACTAATTTCTGCTACTTTTCTACTGTCATCACATTAACAGACAGATATACTGTATAGAATGGGATATTGCAGACTACGAATTATGTAATATAGATAATGAGGCTCTATCAAGCTTTGCCAGCAAAGGTTGGTCGATTGGTAGAGCCTCTGCCACTAATTGCTCTGCAAAAAGTTAAGCAAGTTTGAGCGCGGTTAGTAGTTGGAAGAGTTCAATCGTTCGATGCTGTTGGCACACATTCTCCCTCGATGAGTCTTTGGATCCCTGGAGGTGTCGCATAATAATAATAATAATAATAATAATTTATTGTGATGTGATGTGGTATAGAGTAACTTTCCGTAAGATGACGCAGGAGTGCAAGTGACGTCATATGAGAACTCCATGTGAAATGTTTTATCTGGGTTTACTGTTGAAGCAAACGGGGTGACGTTAAGTAGTGTGTGATTTGTTAAGTTTATAGATAGTTTTAGGAGAATTCTTCACGTGTAATTGTTGTGTTTTGTTTGTCAACAGATCCGTCACATTTCTTATCATATCAAAGTTGCACTTCACGTGTTTATTCTGGATCAGATTACCTTATATAATTAAATTATGGAAGACGACCTGGAAGAAATGAAAGTTCTTCGAGGTAAAGTGAAATCTGTGATTTTAAAATATTTCTGTATAGTAAATTTTTAAGAAGCATACACTGTTTTTTTTTTAACTGGACTACACCTGATTAAAAAAAAATGCTTTAATTCATACATCTCTCTACTTTACTGGAGGGTTGAGTTATAGAATAGCAACTTCGAATGTTGTTGGTAATGCCGCGTTTATAACTGGTTGGCGGCTACGCTATACCTCATTTCTCGGTGATATGATTTATTATTATTACCCCAAGACCTCGTGGAGTCAAAGACTCATCTGGGAGGTCCTATGTTGTTATTTTGTGCTCAGTTTTCGATTTATTATGCCATGGTCTTGTGAAAGGAGATATGAAGTTTCCGATTTGTAAATAAAAGAACAGGCGGTAGTAGCGAAGTTAGTAGTCTGTTTCTCATTAGTACACGAACCAACCCAGTGGTTTAAAAACATCAGAAGGCGTGTGAAAACTATCTTAACACTCAGCAATCGAAATACCACTTCTCTAATGATATATATATATATATATATATATATATATATATATATATATATATATATATTTTTTTTTTTTTTTCTTTCTATGAGGTTTAGTGAACTGGCCGTTGACGAATGTACCTTAATGAATTGTGTGCATTTTAGTAAATTTATTACTAAAGGGTTTGTGAAACCACATTTGGCGTTGCCCACAACAGAGAATTAACAGTTTTGTATTCGATGCTCATTTGCTAGCATAAGTTTTTCTAAAGTCAGGTATTCATTTTTTTTTATTCATTTCATATTATTTATAAGACGATTATTATATCGATTACATCATTATAAGATCTCTTCTGCAGTTTCTTAGCACAGTTAGTAACATTGCCATCCCTTGATTGGGAATGACCTGGTTTTTGATTCCTGCTATAGTATGAAGGAACACATTATAAGCATTTTCTGGAGATGAGTTGTTAGTCTTATGTGTTACCCTTTCCACCTCCAACAATATATTCCTACCAGGCATAAATTCTGATCTTTGTTTCCCAAATTTTGAAACCTCACATTTTACAACATTAAACTGGCATCCTTGCTCCCTTGCCCATTCATTCAATCTTTCAAGTCTTCTTGTAAGGTCTCAACATCTTCTCTACTCCTCATAGCTCATCCCAACTTTGCATCATCAGCAAACAACTGAATATCCCCATCCAGATCTTCTCCAATATCATTAACATACAGTTAAACAGCAATGGCCCTAAAACAGACCCCTCAGCCACGCCACTAGTGACTTTCCTCTTCCAGGATATTGCTCCCCTATACACAACTTGCTAATACCTATCAGGTAGCCAATCCACTGCACTACCACAAGAAGAATGATTGCTCATGTGAAAGGGGACAGTGTAAAAGAGTAATGAAAAAATGGTAAGAAAGTTTTGTAAAAGCGAATGAGCAATCTAATGAACTTAACAATTGATGGTAAGAAAGACGAAAGGGATATGAATGTAGCAGAAGTTGAAAAACAGAGTGCAGTTAAAGGTAAGGTGGCAAGCAGTGTTGAAGCAAACAAGCATGTATGGCTGGCAATAAAATTGAGAGAGTGAATGAGAGCGAAAATGTGATGAAAGATTTGAAAGCTGAGTTGGTTAAGATGAGGCAAGAGATGAAGCAGATGCTGAGCGAAATTCAGAAAATTCAAGATATGTATGGAAGAGTGAAAATGATGAAAACGAATTGTATGTTTGAAAGAGGCAACGAAAGACCCACAAGTAGCATTGTATGGGGATTCAATTATTAGAGATGTGGTAAACAAGAAAATGCATAAGTTTTGTTTTTCTGGAGCTAAAAATGAATAGAGTGATTGAGGCATTGTATATGAGGAGTAAGTGAGCAAAAGAGTTTTAGTGGTAATAGGGACAAATGACTTGAATGGGAACAAGGAACATATAAGATTGGATATCAGGAGGTTGTTGAGAAGGATAAAAGATAATAGTGTGATGGTAAAGTGGTCAGTGTGTTGCCCAGGTATGACACTGATGAAATGAGGTGGAGAGCGAAGATTGCGAATGATGTTAGTGAAAATGTGTGAGGAAAAAGTAGTGCAATTTGTTAATGTGTGGAATGAACTTGAAGAATGAATTAAACAGAATAAAAGTGATGGACTGCATTTGAATGTTTTTTGTTTGAGCCATTTGGAGAGACTGCTGCCTGCTGGAAGATAGAGAAATCAGCACAGAGAATGGATCTGATCAAGTAAGAAGTGATGTAAAAGAGCAGAAGAGTAAGAAAGGAGAGATTGAGGTGGTGGCTATGAATGAAGTGGGTAGCACGAATATAGAGAATGAGAGAACAAGTGTGCAAGACAAACAGGGTGGACAGGGGAACACAGTGTGAGAAACGCTGATGCTTAAAGAGGATGTGAAAGTGTGTGTAGACAAAAAGGGAAGGGGATGGCCCAGGATCTAGAGTAAATAGTTGGATTTGAAGAAGGTTCTAAGATGAATTAGGAGAAAAAGAAATGGCTCGAGTTAAGTATAGAGAAGTCGCATCTAATAAGTGGTATCAGTGAAACTTGCTATAGATCCAGGAAATGAGCTGTTATGTTTGTATACAAATGCTAGAAGTGTAAGAAACAAGGCAAACGAAAGTTTCATTAATTGAGTCTGTTCACCCAAGAATTGTCAGAATAAGTGAGACATGGCTGGTTGAGAATGACATCCTGACAGGAATAGAGATCGAAGGGTATTCGTTTCGTGAGATAGAAGGAGGGGAAGTGCTATTGATGATAGAGAAAGAGTTATGTCTATACAAGAATGTGCAAGAGAGAAATAGTGCCAGTGGTTTTGAGGTAGAGGTGAATAGAATGAAATACTTAGTCGGATGTTGTTGTAGACCTGATAATGTAGATGGTGATAGTGACCATGAAATGTATAATCAAAGTAGGCAGCAAATAAGAAAAGCATGATCATGGGCAATTTTAATTATGGCAATATAGACTGGGATAATGAGATAGCAAGTGGAAGTAAAGAAAATGAGTTTCTTGGGTTTTTGAGGGACAACTACCTCAGGCATTATGTAACAGAGGGCATACGAGAATCGAGGGTCTTGGATTTGATCAGTTCATCAAAGGATGTAATTATAAATAAGGTATCCAATCACCCTCCATTTGGTGAGCGTGACCATGAAGTAATTACCTGGGTGGTTGCAGCACTGTAAGGACGGGGTATATGTGAAACCGCAAGACTGGTGATTATGAGAAGTTCAGGAGACAGCTTGCGGGTGTTGCATGGAATGAAGAGTTGGCTGGAAAGGAGATCAATGCAGCTTGGGTGATGTTCGAGAACTATCCAGTAGAAGCAATATCTAAATGTATTTCAAGGGTCAGAAGATTAAATAAGGTAGGTGTGAAATGGAAGAATGAAGAGATTAAGCATGCAAAATAGAGGGGAACAAGGCATTATGGTAAGAGAAGTGGTAATAATCAATTTCACGAAGATTACAAAGAACAGGCAAGGAAGGTGACTTGGTTGGTAAGGGTAGCAAAAGTGAAGTATGAGCAGCAGTTAGCTAATGAAGCCAAAAAGAATCCTAGGGAGTTCTTTTGATAAGTAGCCAGCAAAAAAAAGATTATGGAAGAATGACATTGATTGGAGAAAATGGTATAAGAACAACTGCTACTGAAGATATAGTTGAGATATTTAATAAGTAGTTCATAAAGGTCTTTTATTCTTGTGAATGTGACATCATAGAGAGTTTGAGGGCTGACTGTAAGGAGATGTAAGGAGATATTTGGGGAATTGAACAAACTTGATGTTAACAAGGCTGTGGAGATAATATATCACCACATATTTTGAAGGAATGTGCCAGAGTTGGCATCTTCCTTGACATATTTGTTTAATATGAGTCTTACAATGAGTCAAGTTCCAAAGAAGTGGAAGGAAAGCAAGATTGTGCCTCTTCATAAGGTAGGTGACAGAACTCAGTCATCGAATTATAGGTCTCTCTATGTGTCAGTTGTTAAAGTGTTGGAGAGGCCTATAATTTGATGCTTGAGTTCTGTCATATCCCTTATGAACCATAAATTGTCAGCCCAATTCTAGATTCTGTTGAGAACCAGGATCCAGAATTGGGTTGGCAATTTATGGTTTATTAGAAACAGTAAGTAAAATACAGTGGTGGTTTGTTTGTTGATCTTTCTTCTCCAACCAATAGGTTGTTAGTTCAAATCATACTGATGGCATGGATGTTTGTGGATGTCTAGGTAGTAGAAGAATATATCTACTCCATATGTATAAAAAGATAAGCCGAAATTCGAAACATTTTTATGTCACGTTTTTTGTCTTACTGGCTTACCAGCCCAGAACTCAGCAGGAGGGGGGGACCTCCCCAGTATATACACGTATATAAACTTTGCTGACTTATGAATATTTGATTAAAGTTTAAGGCAGAACACCGGAATAAGTGTAACATTTATTTTAATTGTCAACATGACATTTCATCCTAATTTCACAGGATTTCTTCAGGTGTAAATATACAAACAAGTAGACAAAACAGAAGGACTAACAAAAGTGACAACCACTATTTAGTTATAGAAGAGACTGATGTTTTTAAAATATTTCCAATTGTTTAGAACGTTCTGCTTGTGTACACATTCAAGTGAACGTGTTTGACTAATGAAGGCTAGGATGTACTCAGACAAGTTATGGTTCATATTACGCAGCCTTTATCTTGTAAGCATGTAATTATACAAATTGTATGTAAACAGTAGCTAGGAATATGTAATAATCAGTTATTGGAATTAATGTTGTTATGCAATGTTATATTATTATTATTATTACTACCACCCCAAGACCTCAAGGAGTCAAAGACTCATCTGGGAGGTCCTTTTATCACACACACACACACACAGCTCATCATACCGTGTTTTAAACACATTCAAACTCTTTGCAGACACCACATTCTCAGGCAAGGCATTCCAATCATTCACAGCTCTGCACGAA
Organism: Typopeltis vanoorti; assembly: GCF_054136105.1. Taxonomy (NCBI): domain Eukaryota; kingdom Metazoa; phylum Arthropoda; class Arachnida; order Uropygi; family Thelyphonidae; genus Typopeltis; species Typopeltis vanoorti. Next base: position 82,954,536 of record NC_143568.1, read on the forward strand.
AAAAACCTGCCCCTCACACCCTCTTTATACTGTTTCCAGGGATGATCTCTGGTTCTCCCCTGATCTCCCACTATTATTGTACAGTGTTTTTTGTTTGCAATGTTTGGTAAGAAATGGTTATAAATTTATATGAATAGATCAGTTCATTATGCTTAATTCGTTATCATCATCACACAACTTTCATGGAGTCATCAGTTAAATACTTTAGACTCCATAGTCTTTAATGGTCTGTTGTCGGCCCCTTTTTTTTTACCTTATTATTATTATTAACATCTGACCTCCATGGAGTCGGAGACTCATTGTGCATTGTAGATACTATGACACTCACAAAGCTTATTCAACTGTCTTAAACTGATTCATGTGTGTCCACATTCACAACACACTGAGGCAATGCATTCCATGCATAAACCGCTCTCTATGGAAAGAACCTTTACCTCACTCCTCTGCTCACACCCTCCTTATACAGTTTCCAGGAGTGGCTTCTTTTCTACCCCTCCTTTCCCATGCTCTGAAAAATTTCTTCTTTGCCAATCTGAAAACAACCCCTGACTAACTTATATGTCTCAATCATACCCTTTCTTTCTATTGACAGGTCTTTGCAATTCAATGTCTTCACATTCCAGAGACCACTGACCTTCATTGCGAGTCTTCTCTTGACCCATCCTCATCACCATGAAAACTCGGTGATCAAATCTATGCACAATAATCCATATGAGGCCTGATCAAGCCTTATACAATGGAATCAGAGGAGAGCAATTCATCTTATAGATGATACTTCCCTCACAAGCTCACTTCAACCTCTATCTCACTGATGCATCAGTGATGTTTCAGTTCTGTGTCTGTTCTACAGGTATTTTCATAGTCACTGCTCCAGTGAATGCAAACATCATTCATCCACTTGCTGTTAGGCCTGTTAAAACAAGAGTGGTAGCTGTCCAACATCCTTTGCAGTATAACTGTAAACTCGTTGAACATGCTTCTCCTCTTCCTCATTTATTCCATCTGCCTCTGTCTTTTGGAACAACCCTCTCCATTATGTGTTTCCCAACAATTTCAACCTATAGCTCTTTAAAAAGAATGTCAGTAGGTTTCTTCTTTCTCATCCCTTATCTGCACTTCATACACTGCACTCATGTGTTGTGATAGGTTCTTGTACCTCTCGTGTGGGACAAATAAATATTAAAAAAAAAAGAAAAAATGCCAGTGCTACTGCAAATTCCCTGGAACATTCCCTTAAGATATGTGGTGATATGTCATCAAATCCTGTTGCTTTGTTGACATCAAGCTTATTAATTTCCTCATATATCTCCTGCTCACTCACAATTAAGCCATCCCCTCCTATATCTAATCAATTCTATGTAAAGTGTTCAAGGCATGATCAGAAATGTCTGATCATGCCCTGAACACTTTACATAGAATTGACTGGAAAAGCACCTGTTGTTTACATCACACCAAAACATGGTATGAACGTAAATTTAAGGAGGCCTGTGAGATTCTTATCAATCACTCTATAATCTTAACAATAACGATGGTCTAAAAATCTCAAACATATGGAAGGCACATATTCTACCCACTTAACCCTTCTCCCTAAGAGTTAATTGTATATAGAACCATAGGTAATCCAGGATCTTAAATCTAATAAAACAATTATCATGTTAAATTAGGACATAATTTTCACTGTAACAAAACTATCTATATGAAAGAATGTTTCTCTGATGTTGTCTTAAATAGAATATATGACTATTAAATATAGCTTTGATGTAGTTTAGTTTATTTTATTTATTGTAATTTTATTTTCATTTTACTAGAGTTCAGGCCATTAGAATAACCTTCTTCTTCTTCATTTAGCTTCATCAGTGAGAGAGTGCAGCACCATGCCCTTCCAGTTCTCTCTGTTGGTGGCTTTCCTTTTTGTTTCTGCATAGCCATGTGATCCTGTCCATGATCTTATATCTTCAAGCCATGTTCTTCGTTTTTTCCTTTTCCCATAATTTTTCCTTCTAAAACTGTTAGTATCCTCTGTCCTGCTGAGCCTCTCAGTACATGTCCTGCCAATCTCATCTTTCTCTGGATCATTTCCTGTAATAAAGATCTCTGTGTTCTCATTCTCTGTAGGACATCTGTATTTGTCACATGTTCTGTCCATGGGATTTTCAGAGCTCTCCTATAGCACCACATTTCAAAGGCCATTATCTGTTGCCTTACTCTCTGTTTGAATATCCAGGTCTCACTTCCATATGTGAAAATTGGCCATACTAATGTTCTTATCATTCTTTTCTTTGTCTTGATACTCACAGAACTTCTGAGCAGATCTTTATTTTTCCAGAATGCATCTTTAGCTATGGCTGTTCTTATTTTTATTTCTTTATCTTGCTTTCCATCTGCAGTAAAGTAGGTGCCTAAATATTTGTATTCTGTTGTATGTTCAATTTTCATATTGTTTATGAATATTTCTGGCTTGGATCTGCTTTCTTTTGAGATTTTTCATAAATTTGGTTTTCATTTCATTAATATCTAATCCAAGTTCTTTACCTTCTTCAATTAGTAGCTGCAGTAATTTGATTAATTTGTTTCTGTTTTCTGCTATTAGAATGGTATCATCAGCATATCTAAGATTGTTGTATTTTATACTAATACTGACACTAATTCCTGTTTTTTGTTTTTCAATTTTTTTCATCACTGTCTCACTATAGATATTAAATAGATTTGGTGAACGGATACAACCTTGTCTAACTCCTCTTTTTATTTTCACTTCAGAAGTCTCAGAGTTAAACAGCTGCATTTTCTGTTTGGTGTAAATCATTTTTATAATCTTAAGTACATGATCTTCTATGTCTAATTTATCTAATATATTGAACATTTTATTATGTTTCACCTGGTCAAAAGCCTTCTGAAAGTCTCTGAAGCACATGTAAATGTTCCTATTTCTTTCAAGTGATCTTTCTATTAGTATCTTTAGTTCCAGGATAGCATTAATGGTTCCCATTCCTCTGTGAAGCCTTTCTGTTGTTCACTCAAGTCACCAATTATGGCTCTTTCAATTTGTTTGTTAACGATGGTTAAAATAATTTTAGATGCATGGGATATTTAGGCTCACAATTTTGTGCATTATGTTTCTTTGGAATTGGTATGCAGATAGATGTTGTAAAAGCTTCAGGCAATTGTATTGTTTTATAGATGTCCTGAATGGATTCCACTAAATAGTTATTATTGCCATTCAAAGCTTTCAGCACTTCATCTGGAATATTATCACACCCAGGAGATTAATTATTAGGAAGATTCTTAATTACATGTTCTACCGCCTTTCTTGTGGGTAGAGTGGTATCTGTTGTTATGTTTAACTTAAGGTGTCGTGAATCATCTATCATGTTACCATTATCATCATCATAGAGATCTGATAAGTACTCCACCATCTTCCATTTATCTTTTCATTGATATCTTTCCAAAGATGGAAACATATCAATGAGTATGTTTCCATCTTTGTCCTTGATGTTATTAGACTGTGTACATTTTGTTTTTCCATTAAGTTCTTTCACTTTCAAGAATGCTTCTCTGGTTTTGTTCTTATTTTGTAATTCTATCTCAGTGCACTGCCTATTTATCCAGTTTTCTTTCAATCTTTTACATAGCTGTTTCATTCTTTTATCCAAAGTTTTATATCTTAACCTTTCTTCTTCATTTGCTCCTCTTTTCCATGTTCTTCTTTCATCAGTAAGGTTGATTACCTCTTGAGTTATCCATGGTTTTTTCTTTCTTTCTTGTTTATTGATGTGGTTTTTAGCAGATGTTATGATAGTTGCTTGTAGTCTATTCCACTGAGAGGGTTCATTTTCGTTTTGCAACTGTGCATACAGCAGTTCTGAAATATTTTCATTAAATTTTGATTTTATTATCGGATTTTGTACCATTTGCAGATCCCATTTTAGGGGTTGAGTTCTTTTAAATTTTATTGTTTTTAGGCAAATATTCATCTTCATGAAGACCAGTCTATGATCAGATCCACAGTCAGCACTTGGCATCACCTTTGAGTTCCGTATTCCATTGAAGTAACGTTTACTGACTACAATATAGTCTAATTGATTTTTGTATCTTCCAACTGGACTTTCCCATGTGTATCGTGCTGTTGGTTTTGCTCAAAATAAGTGTTAGTTATGATGAGACTGTGCTTGTTACAGAAATCAGTCTGCTTTTGTCCTCTCTCGTTCCGAATTCCTAGTCCAAATGGACTCGCATGTGCAGATGTTCTCTATGATCCAACTTTTGCGTTCCAATCACCCATAGCACAAATAACTCAATCTTTCTTGCCTCCAACTTCCATTATACACCATTCTATTTCATCATACATGATATCTATTTCATACATGATATCTATTTCATACATGATATCTATTTCATATATGATATCTAGTTGTCCTTCAAGAACTCAAAAAATTAATTTTCCTTATTCCCAAATGCTGTGTGTTCATTCCAATCTATATTGCCATAATTAAAATCATTCATAATAATTACCCTTCCCTTGTTCAATAACCCAAGTTACTTATACATTTCTTCATCACCACCCTCCACATTCTCTGGTCTATAGCAGCATCCAACAAAATCTCTCTCTTCCTGTCAATCTCTACTTCACACCATACTGACTCAAAACCATTGCCACTATTTACATCTTGCATCTTCACTTTGTGTAGACATAATTAGCCTGCTATCATCAACAATATTCCTTCCCCTCTTCTTATGCTTTCTATCCTCATGGAAAACATCATGCCATTTCATTTCTATCAGGATATCATCCTTATTGAACTATGTTTCACTTATTTCAGATATTCAAAAATTTAGTGCTGTTGTTTTAGTAAAATACAGATCATTAATAATGTGTATAATAAAAAACAAAATTTTATTTTAATAGAAAGCCGAAAGCTGGAAAGTAAAAATTTTTCTGGAAAAGAAGAAAAATCAGAACGTATACTTAATGAAAATATTCTGGATCCAGAAGCCAATGACATGACCTCTGTAATGGGATTTTCTGGCTTTGGTAAGTATACTTAAGATAATTGTGATATGTATCTTAACACTTATTTCAGAATACTGAAATAATAATGTCATTTAAATTCATAGCCAACAAGTATTTTGGTAGATAGCATTCATAGCCAACAAGTACTGGGTGGTAGATAGCATTGATGGTAGTAGTGTTGTTGTATTGTAATTGGAGAATTAAGTAGTAGGGGATACTACTCTGCTACATGTGTAGCAGAGTAGAGTAGAGTGCCCTCCTGCAATGAGGCCTTGATGGTGTCTCATTGTAATGCTACTACTACTGATAATAATAAAGACATTCAGATTATTTGTATGTCAAGAGAAAGATTAATGTGTGGATTTCCGAAACATAATTTATTTGACATGTGTAAATGGAACTATGATTTATGAATCGTAGAATGTTATTTATTTACAAATGTCAAATGCTACAGAATACATTAATACATTTTGGACTAAAAATTCTGGAAGGCCAAAAATTAGTATTTTTCCAAAGCAGCAGTTTTCAAAATAATTTTTGATAGTGCTGGTTTTGGTTATTATTCTGCTACCATACATAGTTATTTGGAGAAAGAAGCAGCTAAGAGATCTTGCACAAGGCCACAACTGTGTTTGTGATCTCCATAATAGAAAAAATATAATGGATACTTTATTATTATTCAGGCCTCCATGGAGTCAAGAGACTCATCTTGGTAGGTCCTTCCTAGGACACACAAAGTCTATCATAGCACTCGTTGAACTCATTGACCGTTCTTGCTCTCACCACTCTATCAGGCAATTCATTTTGCGGTTCCACCACCCTCCACGCAAAGAAACCACTCTACCTGCTGCTCCACCAAGTGAAGAACTCTGCAGTGTCCACTCTGTAACTACCTCTCAACAGTTTAAAAGTCTCGATCATATCACCTCTCCTTCTTCTTTCCACCAAACTCTGCAGTCCACATTCTCCTAGCCAATCCTCATAACTAACATTGTACAATCCTGAAACCATCTTTATTATTTGCCTCTGCACCCGTTCCACAGTTAATTTATCCCCTTCAAATACTGAGGACCAAATATGAGAATAATAGTCTTAAGTTTGGTCTGAGCAGGGTCTTACGCAACGGAATGATAACTCTTCTATCTCTACAGGTCAGTGTCCTTCTTGGTATTGCAGCAATTCTCTGGGTTACCTTCACCACCTTTGCAATATGCCCCCTGAATTTCAGTTTTCTATCAATCATCACCCCTTGTTCCTCCAGTACAGCTCCTCCCATCGATGTATCCCAAACTTCAAGACTTGACATTCTGCTGCATTAAACTGATATCCCCATTCATTTGCCCATCTGTCTAGTTTATTCAAATCCTCTTGCAGGGTGCCACATCTGCACTATTACTAATAACCCTTCTCAGCTTCACATTATCTGCAAACAACTGAATATCCCCTTGCAATCCATTCACAACGTCATTGATATAAAGTTTAAACAATACAGGTTCCAGTACTGAGCCCTGTGGAACCCCACTTGTAACCTTCTGCTTCCTTGATATTGTCCCACCATACACAACTCTCTGATACCTACCATACAGCCAATCCTGAATCCAGTTGATTAACCCGACATCTAAACCATATTCTCTAACTTAAATATCAGCTTATTATGTGGCACCCTGTCAAATGCCTTTGCAAAATGCAAGAAAATGGCAGTGTATGCCTTTCCCTCATCAACTGCTCTTGTCACTTTTCTATTATAAAAGGCAATCATATTACTTAAGCAAGAGCACCCCTTAACAAATCCATTATGAAAATCAGAATATGTTTGCTGTATACTGATCTGCCCCTCTCATGGCTCTTGTGTTTCCTCATCATTGCCATGATATGGAATTATACCATCACTGATGAAATCATTGTAACAATGACTGTAGCTGTAGCCATTTTTGGATATTAGTTCTAGCTGTGTTTTGAGGGATGATAATGGTGAAAGCATGCCATAACTTTCTCTGATAATACAGAAAACAACACATGTCACTTTATGATTACTAGATGTACTTATTGCTGTTATTAATGAACTTAAGAAAAAATTGGTTTTTCCTTTCTATTTCTTTGGGAAAAAACCAAGGCATTTCTTCATAGATCACAGGCTATATGACATTCATGCATATACACTGCTGTCTACAACCTAAGGATGAACAACCACAAATTCAGACAAATCAGTTTATGGAAATTTGTATAACTGAAGATTTCGTGTAGAAAGCAGCTACACATTAAAAATTTTGAATCAAGTACAAAGGGGTCATGTGGTAGCACTCAACAAGATAAAAGGCAAAAGGCTGCACTAAGTGAATTGTGTTTGAAGCAAGCTCTTTTCATGAAGGAATAAAGTTGCAAACTTGGATGTCTTGTAATGTTTCAAAGACATCATCTAGATGATTTCACATGGGAAAAAATTAGTGGAAAGCTTGAAGGCCACCGAATTACTGATATTGCCAGAGCTTGGAATTTCACATAACTTTGTATCCAGGCTCTGGGCAGCATTTTAAACCAATCGAATATGTTCCAGATGTTTGCTAAAAGATTGCTTTTGCTCTATCACAGAACATGAAGACAGAGTTTTAGTTATAACAGAAAACCAAGTTGGCTCCATTCAAGCACAGGTATGCAGACATCAGGTCTAGCAGACCATGATGTCTGCTAGACCTGACTTGCCATAATGATAGTGCCGAATGTATTTTTTATGTTCACCAAGGTGGATGGTACCATCCCATACATTCAAGTCACATTTGAAAAGATATCTAGAGTACTTAATAAACATCAGCTATGCACTGTATTTAAACCTTATGCCAAATTGGCAACACTCATTCACTCACCCAAAGGACAAACTCTTTTCTTTATCACATCCAGGAGTTTATGAAGTGCCCTGTTCTTGTGATTGAGCTTACTATGGACAGACAGGAAAATTGTTGACATTTGCCTTGGTGAACATAAAAAAATACATCTGACACTATCATTATGGCAAGTCAGGTCTAGCAGACCATGCCTTGGATGCCCCTTGACACAGGATCAATTGGAAGAAAACAAATGTGTTACACAGAAGTTATTATAAATCAGAGAGATTGTTTCTGAAATCAACAGAAGCTTTAAAACATACTCCAAACCTCAAGAAGTATGGCTGTATAAATTTACCAAAAATCTGGGTGACAGTCATTTTAAGATCTAATTAATACTTGTTTTCTCTCTTTTTCCAACATAAATGGTACCTTAATTAGGACCTTAGTTCCTTGTGTTGTCTGTTACAGTTATTTAAACTAGTCCCATTGTTATACCAAATTGTTGTTGTTGTTTTGCATCCTGTGACAAACTGTTTTTGTGCTCTGAAGATGCTGGATGTAATACCAGTGAAATATCAGCAGATAAATTAATAAATATTAATTATTTTCTTATCATTCTGTGTTGTCATCAGTACCGCAAAAATAAATTAACATGTACTGTGAACACGAGCCTTTCCATGAGTTTAAGGATGGTTAGATGAGCTTTGTGTGTGTGTGTGTGTGTGTGTGTGTGTGTGTGTGTGTGTGTGTGTGTAATAATGTGTACCTCTCACAGTGAGTTTCTAATTTCATGGGGCTCAGATGTTAATAATAATTTGTTATTCAGGAGTATCTTGATGCATAATTGTGTTTTCAGAGATGCACAGTGATGAGCATAGAAGTTTGTGATAGTTGTGAAATGTATGAAAATGATCAGTTTGACAATATAAAAGTGGCTGTTACTATAAATAATCAGAAAATAGTTAGATAAAATATATTGATTTTTTTTTCATAGCAGATGCAACATATAAGTTATATTGCTGTTTTACTATTTCTATTGCTGTTAAATTATTAATATCCTGGTATGCACAAAATCTTTATTAGTTGCTATCATCATCATTTGCTCAGTTTATATAATTGCTTTCTGGTGTTAATTTGACAAATATCTGTACAAAGCAAAATAATGCTAAATTTGTTTCATTTTAAAAATGTTAGAGCCAGTTTTGTAATCAATGCTTATATTGAACCATAATCATTATAAGGGTTTTATTGATTATAGTGATTTTCTTTGTAATTTTCAGCTTAAATTGCATTTAATGAAATGCAAATAAAATATATCCTTCATTTTAAAACAGATTACTAACTTTAGTTGTCCTCAAGCTACTCTGAACATGAGATTATTTTCAGAACTGATTTTCATAAACTGTGTATCTTAAAACAAACTGTCTTCAGTGAAAGCAATTTGTATTAATTTTATTGGTGTAATTTAGTGTCAACCAGCAAAATAACTTGCCATAGATGTTTGATTTGCTCATAGGTTTATTTAAGGATATTTAAACAGAAGTTACTGCAATTTTAAGCCGAATGAGTTTAACTATAAATGACCTGTAGATTGCTAAGCTTTAATTACTTAATTATAGCAATTAATTATTGCAAAACTAAGAAGAATGAGTTCATTAAAATTTATTGTCAGTTGTGAAGATTATATAGTTTGTTTTGGAATTTGTATTATCCATGCAGAATTTTTGCTTTTTGATTTGGATGGTATTTAGTCACATATTATCTAAAGATTAAAATGTTTTTTTGCAACACTTTTATTAATTTATCCTAAGCCTTTTTTTTTTAAAGGAAAAAAGGCAAGAACATTTGATTTAGATGCTATATTTGAGCAGACAAGAAGAACTGCGATTGAATATTCTCAGAAAAGTAAAGGTGAGAAAGTTTCTTTTTTCTGGGCAAAAAAATAAAATAAAATAATAATATTACTGAATTTAATTCAGTATCCGAATAATGTATTTAGTAGCTTTATTTATTTTTTTATTTTTTTATAGACTCCATAATTTAGTACACTGTGCTAGGACTTAAAATACAGTGAACTCTCTCTAAAATGAATACCATTACAGTAAACTTATTGATTATAACAGACTTCTGATTAGCCCTAGCTAATTCCCCATAATATATCAATGCTGGAAAATTCACTATATCAAATCTGAAACAATAACGAGCTATTACTTTTCTCCTACAAGTTTTCTATAGGGAGAATTGACTGTAATATATATATTCATAATTTTTTTAAATAAATATCTTAGCTGTGTTTTGGGTTTTCACATTAGTTGAATCTCTGTATGAGTAAGTCAGAAATGAATTCTGCTAGTTATAGTACTATTATAGAGAAATTAGTTTTTGTTTTTTTTTAACATAAATTTGAATCTGGCTTGTATCAGATATGCATCATATTCTTTGTATTGAATCTGTTTATGTTCCAATCCTTTGCTCCTATTCTGAGAAACTTAAACTATTCTGTATAGTTTAAGCAAACTTCTTCTAAACATCACCACCTTTATCTAGGCACACTAGGAACATAATAAATTAATCTAAGAACAGACAATAAAAAAAAAGGAGCTCAATATTTGGAAAGGCAACAGTTTAATTGATATCATTTTCTCATATGGCATAACATTAGAACACTTTACCTGTTGAACAAAATCTGCCAACACAGATTAATGAATGCTTAAGATCTCTCTATGATTATTAATACTAATGTAATTCACACATGTGATGAAATTGCATCACATCATTAGAGGAATGAACATACAAAAAAAAAAAAAAAAAAAAACAGACAGCTACATGAAGGGAGAAGAAAATTGATATTACAGAATTTTTTTCATTCCTCTGCATTCTGGGCAGTAATATGATACTATTTAAGAACCCATGGGACAAAATATATATATATATATATATATATATATATATATATATATACACACACACACACAAAATAATTAAAAAGGAATTATATACAGAACAAATACCAGAATTTCTGGGACATTCTAGTGTGAAGTAATGGATTTCAGCCTGATGATGAGACATACTGTATTGAATAAATTTGCCAGCAGTAAGTCAGAAAAGCAGAGCAGGGGATAGTAAAAGTTGCAAGATATAGTGCCAAAGACGTAAAAGCTACTCCAAAAATTATTGCCATAATGTGAAGGATACTGACAAATAGCAATAAGGAAATAATAGGGCCATTGTATAAGACACTAATCAGAACACAACTGGACTTCTGTGCAAGATTTAATGAAATGGATATCTTATTTTTAATATACAAATCCACACGAGAGGATTTATATATATATATATACCATTTCATCTTCCTTTTACCCTCATTTACCTTGTGGTGTCAAGGGTTTGTTAATCATCGGACCTCAAACTGTTCACAGGATAGGGTGGTCAGCCCTACGCCCCGGTGTATCTTATGTCCTGTAGTGTTGAGTTCTCAAGGCCGGTTTGTCTGCTTTGTGGGATGAAAAACCCCAGGATAAACTGGGGGGAAAAAGACCTTTTGTCCATGCCCAAAACCAGCTAACTTGGGTCTGGCTGAGCAAGATTCTTCAGTTCCTCATGTAACCGATGGGAATTGAACCTAGGACACTCCTTCCCCAGGCATATGGTTGTGAAGCGCAAAATCACTAAGCTAACTGCGCAGACCATATATATATATGATATATCTATATACAGTCATACCCCGACTTACGCGAATCTTGAGTTACGCGGTTTCACATATGTATGTATTCCCATCTCGCTTCACACCTCATCACTAGTCGTATCTTTCCAGCACCGGCTGCATTTGCCAGTGTCGCACATGCTGTGAACAAGCACTGATGTGTTTCGCGCAGTCTCCATTCATACACGATTTTTATAGTTTACAAATCTTGCGATTGTTTAATGTTATGTTCTTGATAAAAATTTTATCACATAAAAAATAATAATGTCATCTAAAGGAAGCAAGTCCGATTCTTCTACAGCTAGCAAGAAAAGAAAAACATTGACTTTGGAAACAAAACTCAACATGATTAAGGATTTTGAAGGCGGAATGAAAATTTGTGAGCTAGCAAAGAAGTTTGATCTACAGGAATCCACAGTAAGAACAATCATAAAAGAAAGGTTTATAGATTATGGAGGACATAGATTCTAATGAGAAACAAATTGTAGCCACAAGGCAAGGAATAAAAAAATCATTAGCTTGCTATGAAGAAATTTTGCATGGCAAGAAAAAGACATTATGCCGTCAAACGAATCTATTAGATTTTATGAAACCATCGACATCGAAATAACTCTTTTTTTTAATGTACGAAAAACTACAATTATGATTATATTTCTTAAAAAAAGTATAGATGTTTTTGTAAATCTTTGATCCCAATTAACTAATATTTTGTATGTTTGTATGCAAAATTATGCCCGAGTCACGCGAATTCGACTTACGCACTTTTTGTTGGTCCCACCTACCGCGTAACTTCGGGTATGACTGTATATCTATCTATCTATATAATATATATATATATATATATATATATATATATATACATACGTACATACTAGGGGAGGTTCTGGCACCTACGGCACCCCCCCCCAAGTTCCGGGCCGGTAAGACAAAAAACGTGACATAAAAACGTTTCAAATTTCGGCTTATCTTTATATATATATAGAATAGATATAATATATATTATTATTATTATGGGTATCTCCGTGGAGTCAGTAGACTCATTGCCGGAGACCCAAACTAGCAAAACAATATCTTTCATATCTCTTCTTGAATTCATTTACAGACGAAGAGCTCACAACTAAGTCAGGCAATGAATTTCACTCATTCATGACCCTCCAGGCAAAAAACCTTGTTCTGACACCTTTGTTAACCACACTCTTCTTTAATTTCCAGAGATGACCTCTTGTTCTTCCATCACTATCACACAGCTGAAACATTTCCCCTGCATCAATCCTATAAAAACCTTTCAGTAATTTGAATGTTTCTATCATATTCCCTCTTCTTCGCCTATCAACCAATCTCTGCAATCCACAAGCTCTCAATCTATCAATGTAGGGAGCATTTTTTATATCACTCGCCAACTTGGTCACTATTCTCTGAACCCTCTTCACAGCCTCCTCATCTTCAAGGAATCCAGGTGACCAGACCTGAGCACAGTAATCCAAATGTGGAAGTATCGATGCTTTATAAAGGGGAATAATAACCTCTTTATCTCTGGATGTCAGTGTGTTCCTCAACAACCAAGTAATCCTATGTGCAATCTTGGACACCTTAGCAATGTGTCCTCTGAACTTCATCTCCCTATCTACCAATACCCCTAAGTCCCTAGCCTCATCAATCTCTTGGAGTACCTTTCCATCGATGTAGTACACAGCTGGTAATCTTTTAATCCCAAAATGTATGACTTTACACTTTTCCACATTGAACTGACATCCATTATCTTTTGTCCATTTTACCAACTTATTTAAATCCTCCTGCAAACTTTCAACATCATCTTGATTTTTTATTGCACTACACAACTTTGCATTATCAGCAAACAACTGAATATCTCCCTTTAAGCCATTTCCTATATCATTTATATACAAATTAAACAACATTGGCCCAAGCACAGAGCCCTGAGGCACACCACTGGTCACTTGCCTCATTCTGGACTCAGCTCCTCCATACACCACCTTATGGTATCTCTCCCTGAGCCATTCTCCTATCCATATCACCAATTTAATATCCATTCCCATCTGCTCCAATTTGCGTAACAGTGTTCTATGGGGTATCCTGTCAAAAGCCTTAGCAAAATTCAGAAGTACCACTGTGTAAGTTCCTTTGTCCATCTCAGATGTTATTCTATTATGAATAGTTAATAGATTGCTAAGGCAGGATCTACCTTTAACAGAACCATGTTGGCCTCTATAGAGCATCATATCCTGGTCCACCCCATATATATATATATATATATATATATATAAATCTAAATTATATGTATTAAAGATGTATATATATATTTAATGCATGTGATTTAGATTTAATACGTGCACCATTGTTTTTTTTTTACATTGTTGAAACAGTCAATTGTTATTAACTGTGATGTTGCAAATCTGTGCAATAATTCCTTTGACAAATATAATCAAAATTTAATGTTGATGAAAGTTGAAATGGCAGTTAAAATTTGATGAATAACAAATTTTTTTCTTATGAAAACAACCAGATATTTCAGTTTGAAATATTTGGTTACATATCTTATTAATAAAATTTTTTCAGTTTGTAATGTTCACATGTTTTTTCAATGTCACAAGTGCCTCTAAATAAAAAATTTTCTTCAAGTAATAATCGTATAAATAATTAAACTTATGATAGGGAAGTGCATTTTATCTGCAGTCTGCCATGTCTGTTAGTCATCTATTTTCTGGCTGGTTTGTTTTATAGGAGGAAATTCTTGCCATCCTTTCATATGAGACTGGCTAACTAACCTTTGGCTGAATGACCCTATTATCCTAGCAATCCAAACAGGATTCTAATCTAAGTGTTTCCAACCAAGCTATGGAGATTCACAGTCGATAATGCCTTAGTTGTGAAGACATGCATTCAAATCCAGGATGCAAAGAACTTTCATAAGGCCTCTTTCAGCTGAAGGTGAGTTATTTAGTCTTGTGCAGTGGTGGCAGGCCTTTTGTTTTGGAAAATTCAGGTGTTTTTCATCACAGCAAAACAGACATGCAGTTGACAGATTAATACATTGTCTTTGTAACCTTAGTTATTTCAGTCATAATTTCGGAACAGCAGTAGCAGCAGTTACTGTGTTATGGGAAGGGGTAAGAGAAAACATACCACAGAAATTTATTTTATTATGTAGATTTTTTTATTTAAACTAAAAAGAAAAACATTTCAAAATAAATTTTGGTCATAATTTAAAGTATAACCTGAAAATTTATACTTTGCAATTTTAGTATCAACTAAGGAATCTTTAAAGAATCAGCATGTGAATATAACCGAGGATAATGCCCAGAATGAGAACTCTGATTCAGCCAGTATGTTTACTATTAATATAAAAGCTTTTGAAAGTTCAGAAGGTAACAGTGATGATAATTGTGATGATAATGATGACGATGATGATTTTATTGGTCCACCCTTACCACCAGATATGAGGAAATCAAAACAAAATTCACAAACCAGTGATGATGATGATGAAAGTGATGATAGTATTGATGATGTAAGTACTACTCTACTCACTGCTCTTTTGTTTGGATAAATTTTAGGCATGCAAAAATTTATCTTCCCCTCTTTTCCCCTCTTTACATGCAGCAATATGACTTAGTCATATTGGTCTGAGTAAATATGTAAATAAATTACATATTTACGCAGATATGTAAAATGTTACATATCTGAGTAAATGCTTATGCCTCACTTCATTAGTCAGCAGATGTATGAGGTAGGTTCCAAAAGTTTCCAGCCTGACATACAAAATTTGCACAATTTTAAAACAACATGCATGACAGATGGCACCATCTGTGGGGAGGTCAGTGTACCAGTTTCAACTCTCTATCTGCATCATTCAGTTGGAGGCACTTGTTTGACTAACATATGACACACTAAGTGGCTGTAATGTTAAAAATTGAGTACTGTGCTGTGATAAAGTTTTTCACCAAAGAAGGACTTTCTCCAAGTGCTATCAAATAGCAATTGGAGAAAGCTTCTCCTTCATATTCCACCATGTTTGGATCTGCATCATTCAGTTGGAGGCACTTGTTTGACTAACATATGACACACTAAGTGGCTGTAATGTTAAAAATTGAGTACTGTGCTGTGATAAAGTTTTTCACCAAAGAAGGACTTTCTCCAAGTGCTATCAAATAGCAATTGGAGAAAGCTTCTCCTTCATATTCCACCATGAAGGAATGAGCTAAACAGTTTTGCTTAGAATGAGAGAGCATTGAAAATGATCCTTATGTCGTCTGCCTGTGTAATTGATGACTGGGGAAAATGTCTCTCTTATTGAGGATGAACTGCTCAATGACAAACGGCTGAAGCTCAAAAAAATCTCAGTAGGGTTGGGGCTTTCTATAACAACCATCTTTCTCATTATGCACAAGAAGCTTCACATGACAAAAGTCAGTGTAAGGTGGGTGCCCCAGTTTCTCTCTTCAATTCAAAAGGAGCATTGTGTGACCTGTTCCTGCATGTTTTTAGAGCTTTGCCAAGGGAATCAGAAAGAAGTGCTGGAATCCATTGTCACCAGGGATGAAACCATGGTCCTTTATTATGATCCTCTTTCCAAAAAGGAATCCATGGAGTGGCACAAACCAGATGAAACACTGCGAAGAAAAACAAAGGTCATTCAGTCCACCAAGAAGATCACGGCAACATACAAGATTAATACACAGGATATTTTTCAGAACAGGTCTGGTGGTGGAAGAAGTAGGGGACCAACCTTGGAAACTGAGAAAGAGTGTATTTAGCAGGGGTATTTAGTAGTTTATCTAGAATTTTGGCTTGGAGAGTAATGTATGAGTGGAATAGGTTGCCACGGTCTGTTGTGGGTGTCATGACTGTGAATGAGGTCAAAGCAAAGTATGCTAGTTACTGTGCGAATGTTGAATAGTGCTTGTCATGATGTTTAGAGCCTCCCTCAAAATCATCTTAAAAATGTTTTAATGAGGAAAAAAAGTTCACATCAAGGGTCCTGTAAGCATGTGTTGTAGACTTCCTGACTCAATGACTAATTTTCATATTCTGTCATTGCACTCCATTGGTCAACATTAATTTTAACTGCTGAATAAACAAAGACAGACTAGCAATTTGAAACTTAGTTAACTCGTGGCCTTTTGTATTGGCTGAGTTAGTTATTTGATTTATTACTATTATTATTAACATCTGACCTCCACATAGTCTGAGGTTCATTGTGGGAGGTTTACACACTCATCCAACTGTGCCTTAAATTCTCCTCACTACTCAGCTCACACCTTTCATATATAGTTTATTGGGATAGCCTCTTGTTCTATACACCATAATACATATGAAGCATGATCAAGGCCTTATACAATGGCATCATAACCTATTTATTTCTGAATGTCAGGGTCCTCTACATCTTTGCCATTATGCCATCCTTGCCATCTTCACAACTTTAGCAATGTGGCCCCTCAATTTCAGATCCCTGTTCACCACCACTCCACAATCTCTCATCTCCTCTAAGTCATTTAAAGTTTCTCCATCAGGTGTATACTTTGCGTCTCATCATTACATACCAAATTTCAAAATTACACTTTGTAACATTGAACTGATAGGTTCCACTTACCTGCCATTCATGCAATCTATTCAAGCCCTCCTGTAAGGCATAACATCTGATTGACTGTGCATTGTTTTCCGAATTTTGCATCATCTGCAAACAACTGTATATCACTCCCATCTCAGTATTATTAATATACATATTTGAACAACAATGGTTCCAAAATGTGACCCCTTATACACACCATAACTAGTGACCTCCCTCTTTTGGGATATTGCATTGTCATATACAACTTTCTGATGGCTATCTGACAGGCAGTTACTGATCAAGTCTGTTATCCAATCCAATCTCTTTCAGTTTATTTAAGAGCTTGTAATGTGGCAATATATCAAAAGCTTTTGCAAAATCTAAATACATTTAGTCACTTTGTTATAGTACATAAGTAACTTAGTAAAACATGATCTCCCTTTAACAAACCCATGCTGATAACCACAAGGAATACTGCTGTTAGCAACCCATTTCTGTATCCTGCCTCTTACCAATCTATCCAGTACCTTCACCACAACCTCAGTTATACAGATTAGCCTATAATTTGTAGCCATAGCCTTATCACCACCTTTATGCAGTGGAACAATGGTTTTATCTTCTTTCCACTTTAATAATTTTACCTTCTTTCCACTCCTTTGGAACCTGTGTTGTTGTAAGACTTATTAAACAGCCATGCCAATGCTACTACCAGTCCCTGAAACATTCATGTAAGACATGGTGATATGTCATCAAATCCTGTCACCTTATTGACATCAAGGTTATTTATTTCCTCAAATACCTCCTGCTCACTCACAATTAAGCCATCCTCTACTATGTCTTCTAATCTTGAATTGATCCCTGAATACCTGAACAATGCCTTCTGCAGCAGTTACCATTCTACCATTTTCATCCATTCATATCATTTTACCATAATCATTCTTCCTTCTGCTTGCCACATATCTAAAAAAACTCTCTAGGGTTTTTCTTTGCCTGATTTGCTAATTTTTGCTCATACTGCATATTGATGTCGTTACTGAGTCTTTCTCCTTGTTCTTTATGCTCTTCATGTAACTAATTATTCCCATTATTCATCTTGTACTGCCTCCAAAGTGCCTTCTTCTTCCAGATTTCATTCTTAAACTCCTTGTTCATCTATTTTACACCTATCTTATTTATCCTTTTGACTTAAGGATGAATGGAATGAGGTGTTGGACAGCATATTTTCCTTACTGCCCAATTCCTTAATCCATGCTATTGCTCCAAGCTGTCTCCTAAACTTGATAATCACCAGCTTTGTACTTCCACATATATATCCTTTTCTCACAGAAGTCTGCATATGGCTAGCCACAACCCAGGTAATCACTTCATTATCACCCTCACCAATTGGAGGAAAGTGCAAAACCCCACTGACAGTTACATCCTCTGATGAAATTATCAGATCTAAAGCTCTCAATCCTTATGTGCCTTCCTTTACGTGCTGTCTGAGCTAGTTGTCTCTCAAGAAATTCATTTTAAGAATAAGGGTCAAAGCTATATAACTGAGAGGAGACCTCCACATTGCCTTTAAAAGGAATGCGGAGAACCAACCAGGGCTTCTGACCTAATGTCCAATCCTCACCTTCTCATGGTGCACCCTGTTGGGTATCTACTTGGATACTGAATGAACGAGGATGGGCTGGCAATTTGGGATTTAGCCGACCAAATTGTATTCTTATTGGTTAAACCAAAATAAAAATTGATGGTACGACATGACAAAATTTCATGCCGGCTGGGGGCGTCGCCCGGTTAAACAAGGACCCAGTTGTTTTCGCCAGGGAACCAGGGCAAACAGCGAAAAGTCAGCTACTGGAACAAATCTGAAAACAAACTCAAACTCAACATCACCAGAGTTAAAGATCGGTACTATCAACGTAAGAAGCCTGAATGGCAAAGAAATGGAGCTAGCTGAGGAATTAGATAAGTACCAGATTGACATAATAGGGGTGATTGAAACAAAAAAGAGAAAAACTGGTGAGATCTTTCTGAGCAATAAATACAAAATGTTATATTCAGGCAATGAAAATCGAGGAAAAGGAGTAGCCATAGTATTCAACACAAAATACAAAGCTAATCTTCTTGAATGGCAGTCAGTCTCAAGTAGAGTAATGTGGGCAAATATGAGAATGGGGAACTGAACAATGAGACTTATTTGTGCCTATGGTCCCACAGAAGGTTCTACTAAGATAGAAGTGGAGGAATTTTTGAGGCTTTAGAAAAAGCAACTAACACAATGAAAAAGGAAAAGTTGGTCCTTGTTGGGGATCTAAATAGAAGAGTAGGAAATGATTGTGAGACATACAAAAATATTTTGGGAAAATTTGGAGAAAAGAGCAAAGCTAATAATAATGGCAAATATCTGTTGGATTTCTGCTCAGGACATGGACTGGTTATTACTAACACCATGTTCCAACATAAAAATGTGCACAAATTCACATGGAGAGAAGAGGCTAGGAATAAGAAAAGTCTCATTGACTACGTTATTGTTGATAGTGATGTTTTCTCCCTGGTGCAGGACACTAGGGTGTACAGAGGATTTGAAATTGGAAGTGATCACTATTTAGTCTTGAGCAGGATAAAATTGAATTTCATATTGAAAAGAATAACATGTAAGACAGTTTTAAAGCGAATAAAAGTTGAGCAGCTCTCAGATGTGAACTGTAGACTAAAATACACAAAGATTATTGAAGAAAAAATGAAAGAGTTTGAGAACAGTAATCAAACTTTGGAGATTCAGTGGCAAACTCTGAAGAAAACATTGATTGATTCTGCCAGAGAGGCATGTGGTGAGGTTGTCTGCAAGGATAAAAAAATCAGAACTCCCTGGTGGACACAGGAAGTTAAAGAGGCAGTGAAGGAAAAGAAGAAAGCATATCAAAAGTTCCTGTCAAATAAGTCAGCTTGTGCTCTTAGAGAATATAGAGACAAATGCAAGAATGCTAAACACTGTGTAAAACTAGCTAAACAAAAGTCATGGGAGGACTTTGGCAAGAACATAGAAAATAAATATCAAGAAGGTGGCAAAATATTCTGGAGGTTGTTGAAGAAGCTAAGGAATGGAGGAAAGAGTGCTGTAAAAGGAGTTAGAGATGATAAAGGTGACATGAAAACGGAAGAAAAAGATATCCTTGAAGTATGGAGTAATTACTTTGAAAAACTGCTAAATGAAACAAGCAGTCATGACAGCACAGTGGTAAAAAACACTGACCAGGCATGCAGTCAGGAATACATATCCATACTTGAAGTAGAAAAAGCCATCAAAAGCTTGAAATGTGAAAAGGCAGCTGGAGTAGATGATATTCGACCAGAAATGCTGAAGTATGGTGGTATAAGAGTCTTACAGTGGCTGCACTGCATAGTTCAGAAAGCGTGGACAGAGGAACGAATTCCCGATGATTGGAGTAGAGCTCTAATAGTACCCATATATAAAAAGGGAAATACAACTGAATGTGAGAATTACAGAGGTATTTCCCTACTGAGCGTTCCTGGCAAGATCTATGCAAGCATACCTGAGAAACGGTTGAGAAGAATTGTGGAAGAAAAGCTTGGTGAAGAACAAGCTGGATTCAGGCCAAATAGAGGCTGTCAGGATCAGATCTTCACTTTACGACAAATAGTCGAGAAAGCATGGGAATATAACAAAGATCTGTATTTAAGTTTTGTTGATTTGGAAAAGGCATATGACAAGGTGCCAAGAGAGAAGCTATTCAATACGCTACAATTATATGGTGTCAATGGGGCATTATATCAAGCAATACTTAGTCTTTATTTGAGTTGTAAGCCAGCAGTCAGAATTGAAGGAAGTACAGGAAGATGGTTTAATGTTAAATCTGGTATGACACAAGGATGTACATTATCCCCTCTGTTATTCATTATCTATATGGATCACATTATGAAGGAAAGTGGTATTAAACATGATATCAGAATTGCAGATGTTAATGTCAGCTCTTTGCTTTATGCAGATGATATTATACTTCTAAATAAATCTGCTACAAGTCTGCAAGATTCTCTGACTAAATTGAATAGCTGTTGTAATAGATATGGTATGAAGGTCAGCAATAAAAAGACAAAGACAATGAAAATAGGCAGAATCATTGAAAATGTCAACTGTGTTGTGAATGGACAACCTGTGGAACAAGTAAAACATTTCAGCTACTTAGGCACGATTTTTAATGAAGATGGTAAATTAAATATAGAAATAGACAATAGAATCAACAAAGCTGGTATGGTGGGAAGTCAATTGAATAAATTCATATGGAATAAGAGAGAAATTAGTCAGAACACTAAATTAGCTGTATACAAGACAGTGTTCAAACCAGTTTTAACTTATGGATCTGAGAGCTGGGTCAGAAGTAAAACACTTGACCAAAGACTAGAGGCCGCAGATATGTCCTGAGAAAGATTATAGGCATGAACAGATGGCATCAATGGCAATATCATATTAAAAACGAGGATATTAGGAAAGAACTTGACATTGTCAGCATCCAGGAATGCATTAGGTGACCGTACCACCTGAGATTAGCAGAGCTAATCTCAGGTGGCACGGTCACCTAAACAGAATGGGCGAGGAAAGATTAGCAAAACAAGTGTTCTCTGCCAGGTTGGCAGCAAAACGACCCAGTGGAAGACCAAGATATAGGTGGATGGATACGGTACAAAGTGCCTTAGACGATAGAAATATAAGATCTGATAATGTTGGAGTCTTGACAAGTAACAGACTGATTTGGAGGAAAATTGTAGATAGGAAGTTAGTAATGATATAATTTTTTCATGTAGTACTCTCATATCCTGTACACCCCTTGTGGGTACATGGCAGGAATTTGATGATGATGATGACGAATTTATACTGCCATAATTAAAACCACCCAAGATGTTTATACATTTCTTCATCATCATCCTCCACATTTCCTGGCCCATCGCAACATCCAACTAAATGCGTCTTTCTGTCAACCTCAACTTCACACAACACTTGCCTCATAACTATTGCCACTATTTTCCTCTTTCATGTCTACCTTATGTGGATATAATTCTCCTGCTATCATCAGCAGCACTCCCTCCCCCCGCCCTTGTCGCAACATCGCAACATCCAACTAAATGCGTCTTTCTGTCAACCTCAACTTCACACAACACTTGCCTCATAACTATTGCCACTATTTTCCTCTTTCATGTCTACCTTATGTGGATATAATTCTCCTGCTATCATCAGCAGCACTCCCTCCCCCCGCCCTTGTCCTTTCTATCCTCGCAAAAACACTATACCCTTCCATTTCTGTTCCTGTTAGGATATCATCTTTACTCAACCATGTTTTACATATTCCAACAATTTTGGGATGAATAAACTCAATTAGTGAAACCATTTCATCTCCCTTATTTCTGATACTTCTGGCATTTGTAAATAAACACAGTAGTTCACTTTTAGGTCTGTAACCAGTCTTACCCAAGTCACTTGTTGGTTGTGATTTTCCCACCACACCTGCCTCTGCCTAACACCTTTATCACCACTTACACCCTATATCCACTAAGTCCCAACTTTCATCTATTCCATTTCTATGCTGATCATCCTCATACACACACATTCACTACTACTTCCAACTCCACTCTCCCTATGCTATTCCCCCCCCCCCCATTTCCCTGTTCCTCTTGCATTCCCGTTTTCTCTTAATCTCTCACACTACTACTATTTCCATTGCCAAGCACTTCTGTCTCTTCAGTACCACTCTCCTGATCTTTCACTTTATCTCTTACTTCTGATTTCTTGTTTGCATCACACACTGCACTTCCATCTAGCAACATTTTATCCAGTGCACCCCCAAAGCTATTCAAATTAAATCCATCACATCTATATAATTCCATTCTTTGAAAACAGTAAATTTTTTTGAGGCTGCTTCTTCTTCCAGGAGAGTTTATGTATGGATGTTTGCATAAATACTTTTTATCTTGATTTATAAAGTGGTACACTGAGAGCTCTGCTCAGTTACCATCTACAAATAAATTTTATCTGCTTTTTTTTAGGACATTAGTTCTTCATTTCCAATTTGTATTGTTTCTGCAACTGCTATTGAGTTTATATCTTCAGAGCACAGAAATACTTATCATCATCATCATCAAATTCCTGCCATGTAACCTCAAGGGGTGTACAGGATATGACAGTACTACATGAAAAAATTACATCATTACTAACTTCCTATCTACAATTTTCCTCCAAGTCAGTCTGTTACTTGTCAAGACTCCAACATTATCAGATCTTATATTTCTATCGTCTAAGGCACTTTGTACCGTATCAATCCACCTATATCTTGGTCTTCCTCTGGGTCGTTTTCCTGCCAACCTGGCAGAGAACACTTGTTTTGCTAATCTTTCCTCTCCCATTCTATTTAAGTGACCATACCATCTGAGATTAGCTCTGCTAACGCATTCCTGGATGCTGACAATGTTAAGTTCTTTCCTAATATCCTCATTTTTAATATGATATTGCCATTGATGCCATCTGTTCACGCCTCTAATCTTTCTCAGGACTCTCATATTTGCGGTCTCTAGTCTTTGGTCAAGTGTTTTACTTCTGACCCAGCTCTCAGATCCATAAGTTAAAATTGGTTTGAACACAGTCTTGTATACAGCTAATTTAGTGTTCCGACTAATTTCTTTCTTATTCCATATGAATTTATTCAATTGACTTCCCACGATACCAGCTTTGCTGATTCTGTTGTCTACTTCTATATTTAGTTTACCATCTTCAGTAAAAATTGTGCCTAAGTAGCTGAAATGTTTTACTTGTTCCACAGGTTTTCCATTCACAACACAGTTGACATTTTCAATGATTTTGCCTATTTTCATTGTCTTTGTCTTTTTATTGCTGACCTTCATACCATATGTATTACAACAGCTATTCAATTTAGTCAGAGAATCTTGCAGACTTGTAGCGGATTTATTTAGAAGTATAACATCATCCGCATAAAGCAAAGAGCTGACATTAACATCTCCAATTTTGATATCAGGTTTAATACCACATTCCTTCATAATGTGATCCATATAGATAATGAATAACAGAGGGGATAATGTACATCCTTGTCTCACACCAGATTTAACATTAAACCATCTTCCTGTACTTCCTTCAATTCTAACTGCTGACTCACAACTCAAATAAAGACTAAGTATTGCTTGATATAATGCCCCATTGACACCATATAACTGCAGCGTATTGAATAGCTTCTCTCTTGGCACCTTGTCATATGCCTTTTCCAAATCGACAAAACTTAAATACAGATCTTTGTTATATTCCCATGCTTTCTCGACTATTTGTCGTAAAGTGAAGATCTGATCCTGACAGCCTCTATTTGGCCTGAATCCAGCTTGTTCTTCACCAAGCTTTTCTTCCACAATTCTTCTCAACCGTTTCTCAAGTATACTTGCATAGATCTTGCCAGGAACACTCAGTAGGGAAATACCTCTGTAATTCTCACATTCAGTTTTATTTCCCTTTTTATATATGGGTACTATGAGAGCTCTACTCCAATCATCGGGAATTCGTCCCTCTGTCCAGGCTTTCTGAACTATGCAGTGCAGCCACTGTAAGACTCTTATACCACCATACTTCAGCATTTCTGGTCGAATATCATCTACTCCTGCTGCCTTTCCACATTTCAAGCCTTTGATGGCTTTTTCTACTTCAAGTATGGATATGTATTCCTGACTGCATGCCTGGTCAGTGTTTTTTACCACTGTGCTGTCATGACTGCTTGTTTCATTTAGCAGTTTTTCAAAGTAATTACTCCATACATCAAGGATATCTTTTTCTTCCGTTTTCATGTCACCTTTATCATCTCTAACTCCTTTTACAGCACTCTTTCCTCCATCCCTTAGCTTCTTCAACAACCTCCAGAATATTTTGCCACCTTCTTGATATTTATTTTCTATGTTCTTGCCAAAGTCCTCCCATGACTTTTGTTTAGCTAGTTTTACACACTGTTTAGCTTTCTTACATTTGTCTCTGTATTCTGTAAGAGTAAAAGCTGACTTATTTGCCAGGAACTTTTGATATGCTTTCTTCTTTTCCTTCACTGCCTCTTTAACTCCTTGTGTCCACCAGGGACTCCTGATTTTTTTATCTTTGCACACAACCTCACCACATGCCTCTCTGGCAGAATCAATCAATGTTTCCTTCAGAGTTTGCCACTGAATCTCCAAGGTTTGATTCCTGTTCTCAAACTCTTTCATTTTCTTTTCAATAATATTTCTGTATTTTAGTCTACAGTTTACATCTGAGAGCTGCTCAACTTTTATTCGCTTTAAAACTTTC
Organism: Typopeltis vanoorti; assembly: GCF_054136105.1. Taxonomy (NCBI): domain Eukaryota; kingdom Metazoa; phylum Arthropoda; class Arachnida; order Uropygi; family Thelyphonidae; genus Typopeltis; species Typopeltis vanoorti. The sequence continues at coordinate 82,979,964 of NC_143568.1, forward strand.
TTACATGTTATTCTTTTCAATATGAAATTCAATTTTATCCTGCTCAAGACTAAATAGTGATCACTTCCAATTTCAAATCCTCTGTACACTCTGGTGTCCTGCACCAGGGAGAAAACATCACTATCAACAATAACATAGTCAATGAGACATTTCTTATTCCTAGCCTCTTCTCTCCATGTGAATTTGTGCACATTTTTATGCTGGAACATGGTGTTAGTAATAACCAGTCCATGTCCTGAGCAGAAATCCAACAGATATTTGCCATTATTATTAGCTTTGCTCTTTTCTCCAAATTTTCCCAAAATATTTTTGTATGTCTCACAATCATTTCCTACTCTACTATTTAGATCCCCAACAAGGACCAACTTTTCCTTTTTCATTGTGTCAGTTGCTTTTTCTAAAGCCTCAAAAAATTCCTCCACTTCTACCTTAGTAGAACCTTCTGTGGGACCATAGGCACAAATAAGTCTCATTGTCCAGTTCCCCATTCTCATATTTGCCCACATTACTCTACTTGAGACTGACTTCCATTCAAGAAGATTAGCCTCGTATTTTGTGTTGAATACTATGGCTACTCCTTCTTTTCCTTGATTGTTATTGCCTGAATATAACATTTTGTATTTATTACTTATTTAGTTTAAATATATTTGTCCTCCAAAGATGCCAGTTTGAAAACCAGTGAAATATTAGCTGCTTGATAAATAATTCAAATTATTTTACTCTTTTTGTGTTTTGTTCATACTGTTAAGTATAAAATGTATAAGAAAATTAGTTTCGTAGACCCAGTATGTGCATACAAATGTTCTACAGTATTTTTGTTTGTATAAATTAATGTAAACTTGAGTTTTATGTTTCAAATTATCAGTTTCTATGTCAGTACATTTGTATTGTGTAGAAAAGCACAATTGATTGCTTATTTATGTATAATACACCTGCACACAGTAAATATATCATGTTTACATACATGTATAGCAATAAATTTTAACAAAGGATTTAGTAGAAGATTCGCTTGTGCGCATCCAAAATAAGGGTTACAATTTAATGTTTGTGAATATTTAAATTACCTAAGTTAAAAATACTTTATTGTTCAATGAAAGTGTGAGATTTTACTGCTTTTGAGCAATATGCTGCAAAGATAACACATAACAGTGGCAGTTTCTTCTCTTCATGACTGAAACTGAACCAGAAATTTTTATGTGTGCTGGAGTATGTGCGAGTGAAAAGAACATTGTAACAAGTAAACAGCTGGAGAGAGAGAGCTACAGATATGTAGAGATACGGAATAATTTTTGGAACAAGAGAGAAAGTTCCATTAGAATTAGTCTTTCATAATGAAAGAAGTTTAAAAGTTATTTAGCTGTTATGTTACAAAGTAATTGGAATAACAATTGTGGAAGAAATATATAAGAACTTTGGAACTGAATAAATGAAGTTTTTCATATAGCAGTAGAAATGTTTATCGGATGTTAAAAGTTCTAGTAGAACAGTAATGATTTAATGGCATATGAAATAGATAGTGAGTTGATTTTGAAGTTTTCAGTTGAAGAAGGTAGAAAGAAGAAACGTTTTTTTTAGTTACTTTTCTAGAAAGTATTAAAGAAGGAATGCTAGACAGTGTTGGAATTTCAGGATTTTATTGTCAAGTCTGAACTTTTCATATCTCTTATTATGAATAGGAAATTAACAGTTATTTTCAAGACTTTCATAAGAGAAAAGTGGTTTTCAAGATAAGGAACTATATTTGCTGAAGGGATAAAGAAACTATTTCATTCAACTTTTATTGGAAGTGCAGCTGAGTTTAAAAGCAATAACGTTTCTTTTCAGCTGACACATATTATGGGGTATAGATAAGATGTGATTTAGTTACTTATTTTTTTAGATTTTAAGGTGAGTTACTATGGTTAAAGTTCAGGATCTTGTATATTTATTTTTTAATATATTTTAGTATTATTAAATTGTTTACATTCATTTTTATATATAGAAGTGTATATATAAGTAAATTATCATATCATATTATTATTATATTTTATTAATATATTATATTATATAATATTTAAATGTATATAGTAGGGGTGCTTAAGGGTCAAAGCTGTATAACTGAGAGGAGACCTCCACATAGCCTTTAAAGAAATGCGGAGAACTGACCAGGGCTTCTGCCCTAATGTCCAATTCTCACCTTCTCATGGTGCACCATGTTGGGTATCTACTAGGATACTGAACGAACGAGGATGGGCTAGCAATTTGGGATTTAGCCGACCAAATTGTATTCTTATTGGTTAAACCAAAATAAAAAATGATGGTACAACATGACAAAATTTCATGCTGGCTGGGGCGTCGCCCAATTAAACAAGGTCCCTGTTGTTTTCACAAGGGAACCAAGGCGAACAGCGAAAAGTCAGCTACTGGAACAAATCTGAAAATACACCCCAATTCAAAATCACCAGAGTTAAAGATCGGTACTATCAACATAAGAAGACTGAATGGCAAAGAAATGGAGCTAGCTGAGGAATTAGATAAGTACCAGATTGACATTATAGGGTTGACTGAAACAAAAAAGACAAAAACTGGTGAGATCTTTCTGAGCAATAAATACAAAATGTTATATTCAGGCAATGACAATCAAGAAAAAGAAGGAGTAGCCATTGTATTCAACACAAAATATGAGGCTAATTTTCTTGAATGGCAGTCAGTCTCAAGTAGAGTAATGTGGGCAAATATGAGAATGGGGAACTGGACAATGAGACTTATTTGTGCCTATGGTCCCACAGAAGGTGTTCTGTGGGACCATAGGGATTATTTCACATTCCACTTCTGCTAAGATAGAAGTGGAGGAATTTTTGAGGCTTTAGAAAAAGCAACTGACACAATGAAAAAGGAAAAGTTGGTCCTTTTTGGGGATCTAAATAGCAGAGTAGGAAATAATTGTATGACATCTCCAAATTTTCCCAAAATATTTTTATAAAAGAGCAAAGCTAATAATAATGGCAAATATCTGTTGGATTTCTGCTCAGGACATGGACTGGTTATTACTAACACCATGTTCCAACATAAAAATGTGCACAAATTCACATAGAGAGAAGAAGCAAGGAATAAGAAAAGTCTCATTGACTATGTTATTGTTGATAGTGATGTTTCTCCTTGGTGCAGGACACCAGAGTGTATAGAGGATTTGAAATTGGAAGTGATCACTATTTAGTCTTGAGCAGGATAAAAGTGAATTTCATATTGAAAAGAATAACATGTAAGAATGTTTTAAAACAAATAAAAGTTGAGCAGCTCTCAGATGTGAACTGTAGACTAAAATATACAAAGATTATTGAAGAAAAAATGAAAGAGTTTGAGAATAGGAATCAAACCTTGGAGATTCAGTGGCAACCCTTGAAGAAAGCCCTGATTGATTCAGCTAGAGAGACATGTGGTGAAGTTGTCTGCAAGGATAGAAAAATCAGAACTCCATGGTGGACACAGGATGTTAAAGAGGCAGTGAAGGAAAAGAAGAAAGCATATCAAAAGTTCCTGGCAAATAAGTCAGCTTTTACTCTTACAGAATACAGAGACAAATGTAAGAAAGCTAAACAGTGTGTAAAACTAGCTAAACAAAAGTCATGGGAGGACTTTGGCAAGAACATAGAAAATAAATATCAAGAAGGTGGCAAAATATTCTGGAGGTTGTTGAAGAAGCTTAGGAATGGAGGAAAGAGTGCTGTAAAAGGAGTTAGAGATGATAAAGGTTACATGAAAACGGTAGAAAAAGATATCCTTGAAGTATGGAGCAATTACTTTGAAAAACTGCTAAATGAAACAAGCAGTGATGACAGCACAGTGGTAGAAAACACTGGTCAGGCATGAAGTCAGGAATACATATCCATACTTGAAGTAGAAAAAGCCATCAAAGGCTTGAAATGTGGAAATGCAGCAGGAGTAGATGATATTCGACCAGAAATGCTGAAAGTATGGTGGTATAAAAGTCTTACAGTGGCTGCACTGCATTGTTCAGAAAGCCTGGACAGAGGGACGAATTCTCGATGATTGGAGTAGAGCTCTAATATTACCTATATATAAAAAGGGAAATAAAACTGAATGTGAGAATTACAGAGGTATTTCCCTACTGAGTGTTCCTGGCAAGATCTATGCAAGTATACTTGAGAAACGGTTGAGAAGAATTGTGGAAGAAAAGCTCGGTGAAGAACAAGCTGGATTCAGGCCAAAGAGATTCTGTCAGGATCAGATCTTCACTTTACGACAAATAGTCGAGAAAGCATGGGAATATAACAAAGATCTGTATTTAAGTTTTGTCGATTTGGAAAAGGCATATGACAAGGTGCCAAGAGAGAAGCTATTCAATACACTGCGGTTATGTGGTGTCAATGGGGCATTATATCAAGCAATACTTAGTCTTTATTTGAGTTGTAAGTCAGCAGTTAGAATTGAAGGAAGTACAGGAAGATGGTTTTGATTCTCGTAGATAGGCTTATACGTTGGTTATGCATTTCTAAATAACTTAGGGAATTGAAACAACGTAGATCCGAATATAAATTAAATAATACTTTAATAGATATTTCCGATATTTCGGCAATGTCTCATTGCCATTTTCTAAAGGAACTTACAAAAGGCAGGAGCACAACAGGCTCTAACAATATAGTAACTGGAAATGAAATATTAAGCTATCTTTCTCCTAGAAGTCCTGATGGTGTCCTCTGGCGTGCTAAGTAGGCATTCTTGGCCGTTGGGCTGAAGGTCTGCTGATGTATGCCTCCCAAATTTGTTGAGGTTTGGAGAGTTTCTTAGGGCAGAGGCTGATTCCATAAATAATCTTTCGAATTTATATTTGCTCCGGTGTATTATTTTTGCTTTCTTCCACCGTATTCTGTGGCGAGTATCCAGAGCATGGTCTGCAAGACCAGAATGGCTATATTTGTAAAACCAGATGTAGTCCTTGTGTTCAGAGATTCTGATATTCGCTGTCCTGCCTGTTTGGCCAAAGTACGACAGTTTACAACTGCAAGGGACCTGGTATACACCAGGTAGGTCTAGGGGAAGTGGTTGGTCTTTGGTAGAGCGGATAAGGGATGCCAATTTTCTGTAAGGCCTGTAACAGGAGGTGAGGTCATGTTTTTTTTTTTTTTTTTTTTTTTTTTTTTTTTTTTTTTTTTAATTTGGTTGTATGCGACTGCCCCAAATTTGGGAGGCATACATTAGCAGACCTTCAGTCCAACGGCCAAGAATGCCTACTTAGCCCGCCAGAGGGCACCATCAGGACTTCTAGGAGAAAGATAGCTTAATATCTTCATTTCCAGTTACTATATTGTTAGAGGCTGTTGTGCTCCTGCCTTTTGTAAGTTCCTTTAGAAAATGGAAATGAGACATTGCCGAAATATCGGAAATATCTATTAAAGTATTATTTAATTTATATTCGGATCTACGTTGTTTCAATTCCCTAAGTTATTTAGAAAAGGAAGATGGTTTAATGTTAAATCTGGTGTGAGACAAGGATGTACATTATCCCCTCTGTTATTCATTATCTATATGGATCACATTATGAAGGAAAGTGGTATTAAACCTGATATCAAAATTGGAGATGTTAATGTCAGCTCTTTGCTTTATGCAGATGATGTTATACTTCTAAATAAATCTGCTACAAGTCTGCAAGATTCGCTGACTAAATTGAATAGCTGTTGTAATAGATATGGTATGAAGGTCAGCAATAAAAAGACAAAGACAATGAAAATAGGCAGAATCATTGAAAATGTCAACTGTGTTGTGAATGGAGAACCTGTGGAACAAGTAAAACATTTCAGCTACTTAGGCACGATTTTTAATGAAGATGGTAAATTAAATATAGAAATAGACAACAGAATCAGCAAAGCTGGTATGGTAGTAAGTCAATTGAATAAATTCATATAGAATAAGAGAGAGAGAAATTAGTCAGAACACTAAATTAGCTGTGTACAAGACAGTGTTCAAACCAGTTTTAACTTATGGATCTGAGAGCTGGGTCAAAAGTAAAACACTTGACCAAAGGCTAGAGACCGCAAATATGAGAGTCCTGAGAAAGATTAGAGGTGTGAACAGATGGCATCAATGGCAATATCATATTAAAAATGAGGATATTAGGAAAGAACTTGATATTGTCAGCATCCAGGAATGGTTTAGCAGAGCTAATCTCAGGTGATATGGTCACTTAAACAGAATGGGCGAAGATAGATTAGCGAAATAAGTGTTCTCTGCCAGGTTGGCAGGAAAACGACCCAGAGGAAGACCTAGATATAGGTGGATGGATACAGTACAAAGTGCCTTAGACGATAGAAATATAAGATCTGATAATTTTGGAGTCTTGACAAGTAACAGACTGATTTGGAGGAAAATTGTAGATAGGAAGTTAGTAATGATGTAATTTTTTTCATATAATACTATCATATCCTGTACACCCCTTGAGGGTACATGGCAGGAATTTTATGATGATGACGACGTTTCCAGGCCAGGTTAATGTCCGACATTCACCAGTGTGTTGCGTTTTTTCATTACAATTTGATGAATCAAATGACTTCACTGATGTTGCTCACTTAATGGTATTTATTCGCATGGTATTTCAAGATTATTCATGTAAAGAAGAACTTTTGAAAATTATACCATTAATTGAAAGGAATAGGGTAGAAGTCATTTTTTCGGCATTTGATGAATTTGTGAAACAACACAAACTTCCGCTTTTTAAACTTGTGTCTATCACTACTGATGGTGCTCCTGCAATGATAGATAATGAATCAGGCTTCATTTCATTATGTAAAAACGATGACAAATATCCAGATTTTTTAACGTTCCACTGTATTATTCACCAACAAGTATTGTGTAGTAAAAGATTAAACACAAAAGATGTTTCGAATATTACATTTAAAATTGTAAATTCTGTTCGAGGAAAAGATTTAAAGGTTTTAAAAAAACTTTGAAAAACTTTAAAACGAGGATTTAAAGATTTTAATAAAACTGAAATGATTGTATCTTTTTATCAATAATCCATTTCAAGAAAACTTGAACATCACTGAAATTTCAAATAAAATTAGTGGGCTGTTTGATATAAACCAAGCTGAAGTAGAACTTGAGATAATAAACATTCAGAATAGTTTACATTTAAAATCAATAAATGATTAAGTTATTTAGAAGTATGCAGATGAAAAATTCCCAATATTAACTGATATTGCGCGAAAATTTCTGTCGTGTTTCTGATTGACATACTTGTCAGAATCCGCTTTTTCAAATATGACCGTCATAAAAAATCAGTTAAGAAACCAAATTACAAATGATCATTTGCATGATTGGCCACTTTTTCATATCAATATTTTCTTGACAATGAAAATATTGTGAGGTCCAAACAATGCCAAATTTCACATTAACTTTTTTTTTTTTTTTAATCAACCAGCATTTCCTTGTGAGTTTGTAATCAGTCTGTTGTTTTTTCTAACTTTGGTTTTCCAAAATAGAGAAATAAATATTTTATTCCAATATATTTGGTTTTTTTTTTTTTTTTTTTTGTTGTATTAAAATAATTAAAAGTGATAAATAAATTTTTAAATACACAAAGTTTTTAGTTGTTTATTTGTGCGTAATCAGATATCAGGTTGGGGGAATGTGATCTATATAAGAGAGTAGATCGGTGAATAACTTTTTATAAAAAAAGTAGCTTACGTAGTAAAAAAGGCTGAACACCACTGAATTATGACATAGTCAATGAGACATTTCTTATTTGTTGCATCTTCTCTGTATGTGAATTTGTGCACTTTTTTATGTTGGAACATAGTGTTAGTAATAACTAATCCATGTCCTGAAGAGAAATCCAGCAGGAATTTGTGACTATTATTAGCTTTGCACTTTTATCCAGATTTTCCCAACACATTTCTATATGTCTGGTAATCATTTCCTACTCTGCTGTTTAGATCTCCAAGGAGGACCAACCGTTCTTTTTTCATTGAGTCAGCTGCCTTCTCTAATGCCTGAAAAAATTCCTCCATTTCTTCCTTAGTAGAACCTTCTCTGGAACAATAAGCATAAATAAGTTTTCCAGTTCCCCCCATTCTGATATTTGCACACATCACTGTACTGGATATTGCCTGCCATTCAAGAAGATTATCCTCATATTTAGTGTTGAATACCAGTAGCTGACTTTTGACTTTAGCTGACTTTGTGATTTGTTCCAGTAGTTCGCTTCGGTTTCCTTATAAAAACAACGGGGACGTGGGTCTTGTTTAACTGGGCAGTGGCCCAGCTGGCATGAAATTCTGTGATGTTGTACCATTTTACATTGTGGTTTAGAATGCAATAAGAATGCAAATTGGTCGGTTAAATCCCAAATTTCCAGCCCATCCTCATTTGTTCAGTATCCAGGTAGATACCTAACAGGGTGCACTACGAGAAGGTGAGAATTGGACATTAGGTCTGAAGGCTCTATAAAAAACATAGGAAAAGATAAATTCCATAATTAATAATTTTAGCAAAGGGGAAATGTTTTCATCCTAGTTCAAATTTTAAAAATAACTTTTTTTTATTAAAATTTAAGAACCCATCTGTCTCATATGTATCCTAGTACCAGTTTCATTAGCATAAAAAATTTCATATTTGTGCATTATGATTTTTGTTTTCTTTTTCATAAAAAGAAATCTGAAATTATTTCCCTGTGGAAATGGCTTTTTCATTCATATGCCAATCTGCCATAAGAAAAGCATTATAGGTTCTATTCCAGTCACCGACTAGAGGAACTGTTTTTTAGGCATTCTTTCGGTTGGCTCTTGAATTAGTTGTTCTTTGGTAGAGGCCAATAGTGTTAAAAACTCATGTTTTTAATTTTGCATCTCAAAAAATCAATTGTAGAACTTACATTCTTATAGACAATAATACAGGTTTTAGGGTATAGGGCCACAAAATGGCAACAGATGTCTGTTGTCCCCCCCCCCCCCAAAGCATTTATTCATTGGTAGCTTGAGCTCACCATCAGTGAAGGCCGTTAATATGCATTGCTATATCAGCCTTTAAGTAGGCATTTGGCACAGTATGTACATAACTGGTTGTATGGAGTATTCAGGGTTTTTTTTTTTTAAAAGAACCCATTGCAAAACAAAAAAAGTATATTGAAAACAAGATGTATGAGATAAAATGAGGTTTCTAGTATTTCTGAATTACAGAAAGTTTCTGCATTTTGCTTTTTTCACAAAAAAGTATTTAATATCTCATATCCTTAAGTAAGTAAAGATTATTATTGTATTTTTATAAGTAAATAATGTGATGTTTATTCTTGAAATTTAATAATGTGCACTATTGCAGATAATTTGGTTTGCTTTTATGAATGAAGCAGTGATATGAACATGTGATAAGATTGCCTCCTTAATGCATTAACTTCATTATCAAAGGTAGATCTTTATAATGTCACCAATGTTAAAATTTTCATAAAATTAAAAATAAAATGATATCAGCATTTTGATGTATCTTAATATTCATGGATATTCTCAAAATTACAATATGCATTCTCTCTGTATACTATGTAATTATGTACACTTTTTTTATTTATTAAAATGCATTTATTAATGAGAACATTGTATGTTATTTTTTTGTAGAGTAGATATAATACAATACCTGCTAGTCATGAAGTTTGTTTAGAACATGGAGCCAAAACTGTGAGTTGTCTATTGTTATAATTTTAGAACTTTCATTTAAACATAATTATATAAAGAAAAAACTTCACCATTAAGAGAATATTGTTTATTTTTATACTTTTATTTTTGATATATATTGGAAAGTTTTTATTTCATTTTTGTTCATCAGCTTATATTGAACAATCACTAAAACACTTAATAAATCTTATATTGTTATTCAAAATTAAGTGGATATTGAATACCACATTATTTCTTAGCCGAATGAGGAACTTATATTAAGTGTTTTAGTGATTTATTTTTTTTAGTTTTGTTTCAAGGGGAAAAAAAATTAGAATTAAATGAAAGAATACTTATCATAAGCAGTGGTTCAGAATTAAATCATTCTCAAATGTGCCCAAAATTAGATCATTCCCAAAGATTTTCAAAAATAAATTGAACATCGATTACTTTTTTTTAACTGCTTATATAACACATCTGCTTACATCAATTGAATGTTTTCTATACACTGCATTAACAACTTCATTGAAAGTTTGGCTCATTTTCTGCTGGTGATTCTAACCCACAATTTATGTGATTTTGCCAATGGATCAGTTCCTCCCATAATTTTTTAGTATAAAATATTGAAGGTATAGCTATTTCAAAAATGCCATATAAGTTTTGAAATCTACATTTTTTTATTCATGGTGACTCAATTTTTTTGTTTTTTTTTTAATTCAAAAGAAAGTGGACAGATATCATTTTCTTACTGTTTTTGCCAGATGATATCCAAATTAAAAATGAAATATAAGCTTAAATAGCAAAACTTAATTTAGAACAAGGAGTGAAACTTTTTAAGACTTTAACACTTACAAATTTGTTTCATGAAAGTAATCACTTTGAACAAAGTTCCTTGAACACAAAATATGTACTCAGCTAACCTTAATTAGGCTGCACCAAAAATCGATTGATGTGACTTTTCGGCTGATATATTTTTATTCAATAAATGATTACATCCACTTCTCTTATCTGTCAATGACCATACAGTTCTTTTTTTTTTTTTTTTTCCATAAAAATTTCATAAATTGCAGGATGGAAGTTCTCTGTCAGTTTTTTTGTAATTAACAAAATATATTTATATGATAAAAGGACTAGATTTTATATAAAAAATAATGTATATATTTAGTTTATCTAATATCTAAAATTAGAGCCATCTTGCATACAACTACATTTCTTGCTCTAGCTAATACTGCCGCTGAGATGTAGCTGAGAACATGAGTTAATCTGATTAAGTGTTCTGTATGTGAAGGATTATCACACTCAACATTTTCATGTCTCATCATAGAGATGAGATATTATGCCTCATCTCCAGCTTAAGACAGCTCTCCCAGGTTGACCTCGCTGGACTCTGTCAACCACTGACCTATGACTGTTTATTTACAAATATGTATGAGTATGCATTCTTTGATGTGGTGTTTTTGCTCCATTAAGATATTAACTTTCTTTTAACAGGTATCAGCGTTGGGGTTGGATCCTAATGGAGCTCGGCTAGTTACTGGAGGTTATGACTTTGAAGTAAAATTCTGGGACTTTGCAGGGATGGATTCTTCTTTACAGTCATTTCGCAACCTGCAACCATGTGAATGGTATAGACAACTGCATTATATATATATAATATAAATTGATTTTTATAAACTTTTTTATAGCTTTTAAATCACAAAATTCACTGGTTTAAGTAACTAAATTGGGAAAGTTTAAATCTTGAAACCATAATAAAAATTTTACTGGTTCATTTCTTAAAACTTAAATAATATATAAAAATTATAAAGTAATTTTTTTTTAATATTGCATGCAAAACTTGGGGATTACAAATTATTGACATATAAAACGTAAATAAAAGTTAAATATAAATTAAAGTTTAATATTTACAGAAGTGCTGTTAATTTATCCATATGTCCTTCTGGGCTGGTTCGTTATCACTAAATATTGAAACAAGATTTTAAATGTTTTAACAATGTATGGGGATGGATATGAAACTGGTGTTATATCGATGTTTCTATGTATATGATTGTGATTTATACTTAATTCATTGTTTACTTAAATCTATCCTTTCTTACCTAAAACCTTATACAATCAAAATCCTACCAGCTGCTCTATTGTTAAATATTTATCTTTTGTGATTTATTCTCTTTATTCACTTACTTTAATCTTATTCTTATATCTAGGATTGTTTCCTTTTCGGATATTGGCAAATTTATATTTTGCTGCACCAGCCAGTATCCTATAGCAGAAAAGATCCTTGCTCAGAGAGACAATACTAGAGTCTGAAGATTACTTACACAATATCTTACTTAAACTGTATAGATTTAGATTATTGCAGTTGTGACCTAAATCTATTATTATATTCACTCTCTAAATCCTTCCCGCCAAAATAGGTTCTATTTTTATAAGTGGTAAGTTGGAATCGTAATCAGGCATGACTCAGGTTCAGGTAAATATGACATGTTTATTGGAATATCTAAAACACAATACAAAATTCATACACTCAATTATGCTCAATACTAAATAAAACTCGAATTAAGAGGTTAACACTTTCTAAATTAATTAAATCTTATAAAGCATGCTAAACACAGTAACTGCATATTGGGATAGATAGCAAATGATATGAAGTTAAGCTAAATACCTTAATAAGTACCTAAATAAGCTAAGTTTGATAGTAATCTTATGAGTGGCTGTTTGAATTCATATACTAAATCAGATCAGGCAGGTATTAAGAAACATATTTATTAATAAAAGAAATTATACAAGTAAGCATTACTACTAAGTAATCTGAATCATTCTCAAATAAGATCTTTGGTTCAATACTACTAAACAAAATACATGAACAAACTTTCTTGGACCACCTCTATATGCAACTTAACATTATCTCATTAACACTTATCACACTTTCTACACTCACGTGGTCACTAGTTATATTATCTAACATGTTGCTACTAATTCATACAGAATAAACATGGCCTTTCTAGGCAGACAGTTCTCAAACAAAATGGGCCTATGCCAAGTTGTAGACAGTATTTTAAAGTTCCATGAAATAAGTCCACTCCACAAAATGTTCTTTAGAAAGTACACAATTCCTCAACTGAAAAATATATCACAAAAGGCTACCTTACTGTCCCTTGGTATGACACTCGTTCCTTTCTTCTTGCCTTGTCTAGAACATCAAGGCTTCTTCTCAGTCTGCTATTCGTCTGGTCACCTACTACAACTGTACGGCCAGATTCTCCATGGGAAGGATGATATGGCTCAGGAGCTTAGCCAGAATGGACAGCATCTACTTCCGTTGCATGACATAACACAGCTATACTAGTCCAAGGAAATAGCTAGCCCTACTTGGTACGCTGCGACAGATGTCTCATACCTCCCACGGCCACCTGGAACTTCTCCGTAGGTGCGGACTGGACCAACGTCTGAGCGATCAGGAAACCGGAACCAAAAAAGGCTCGAGTGGGGGGGTTTCTTGACCTTTTTGTTTTCTTACTCTTCTCGGCTATCGCAATGCCCGTCAACGTGGGTTTATGTTATGCCGTTCAGCTCCCTCTATTACATCACATGTACGCTTGTTGTGTTTTTCTTGGAGAGTGCTCTGGTTTCTCCTTCTCATAACCCCCCCCCCCCCGGTATACGTAACACTTGGACTCTGGCTTACAGGTTTTGCTACCTTATAACACATCAAATGGGGTTCTTACATAAATTTAACACTTTAATTAATTTCTTTATCTGACCCTTATGCATAACAGGTTAGGTCTTACAATTTTCTTTCATTTGTTATACAATTTCTTACTCCTAATTTAGTGTTATATACATAAAATTACCTTTCCAGTATATAGCCAACATACCACCTTCTCTGCCTATATTAAAATAAAGTTGTTCCTGAATAATTCATGTTAAATCTTCTTTCTTAGTTTATTCAGGACACAACAGAATCCTTCTATGACAAACGTGTAGAACTTAAATTTGATGAACACTGGATTTATACAGTGTTCATTGTACGTGTTGAGTTATTTTTAACAGTATAGATGAGAACACAGACTGATAAGAAAATAACTATTAACTTATTGCTGATATTTTGCTGGTATTCTATCTAGCATCTTCAGAATATAAAAACAGTTTCTTACAGTATGCAAAACACAACAACAATCTGGTATAACAGTGGAACTAGTTTAAACAATTGTAATGTACAACATTACATTACACTAAAACTAAAGTTCTAATTAGGTGCTATCTATGTTGAAAAAAAAAAATAAATAAAATAGAGAGAAAGAGAAGGCAGGGTATGAATTAAGTCTTAAGATGACTGTCTCCCAATCTTTGGCAAATTTATACAGCCATACTTGCGGAGATTTAGAGTAGGCAGGTAGAATTTTAAAAAGTATTTTAGAAAACCATACCTCAAAAAAAAGTTCAGACATAATGGTAAGTTTCGATATCACTTCACTATTCACAAATATACTATTAATTGAAACCCTTGATTTACTGAAGTCACACTTTTCCCCTGATGTATTTGAACTATTTAAATTCGCATTACAAGTAGGTTATTACACAAGGATACACTCATAGGATACACAAAATGCTAAATGCTTCCCAAAATTCCTCCTTCCTTCACTGTCTATCACAGAAGACTACAACAAAACTGTCATGATCCCATACATTCAATGCACATCTGAAAAGATGTCCAGAGTGCTTAATAAACATCAGCTGTGCACCGTATGTCAAATTGTCAACTTTCATCCGTTCACCCAAGGACAAAATCTCTTCTTTATCACACCCATGAGTCTATTATTATTTATTATTATTATTATTATTATTATTCATGACACCTCCAAGGAATCCGAAGACTCATCGCGGGAGGACACCTACAACTGTCTCAACTACTACACCAAACCTCTACTACGAATCATCTCCATCAACGCCATCTACCTCCACCACTACCACAACTAGTATTTTTTTGTCTGTAAATTGCGTGTGTTCTGAAAGGCCGATTTGTCTGTATGTGGGATGAAAAACCCAAGTTTCCGGGAGAAAAAACCCTGCTACCTCCATATGAGATCGGCTAACTCACCTTCGATTGAAATCGTCCAGATAAAGATTCCTCCCGTCGCGACGAGAATCGAACTTAGGTCTATTCCAATCGAAGGGCACAATGTACCATCGTTCTTCCAATTGCGCTACGGAGGCGCTATGAATTGCCCTATTCATGTGATTGAGCTTAGTATGAACAGACAGGAAGAGCTGCGGACATCTGCCTCAGTGAACATAAAAAATACATCTGGCACTATTGTTATGGCAAGTCAGGTCTAGCAGACCATGCCTTGTATACCCTTGCACACTGGATCAATTGGAAAAAAACAAAAGTGCTGCACAGAAGTCATAAGTCAGAGAGATTGTTTTTGGAATTCACTGAAGACGTCAAACATACTCCAAACTTCAAAAAGTATAGCTGTATAAATCTGCCAAAGATTTGGGAGACAGTCATCTTAAGACCTAATTAATACCTGCCTCCTCTCGCTCTGTTTATTTATTTATTTGTTTTTTCAACATAGATGGCACCTAATTAGGACTTTAGTCTTTGTGTTGTACATTACAGTTGTTTAAACTAGTCCCATCGTTATCTGGATTGTTGTTGTTTCCCATACTGTGACAAACTTTTTGTGCTCTGAAGATGCTGGATAGAATACCAAGTTAAATAGTTATTTTCTTATCAGTTTGTGTTCTCACCTATACTGTTAAAAATAAATCAGTAACTTATATGTTATTCAGATTATATGATGATTCCCAAGATTTAAACCAATATGAAAACAAAAATGTAATACCCCAAATGGAAGAGGAAGAAATATGTTCTCATGTTTTAAAAGAAGAATGGGTAGCATGAGTAGTAGAAAGATGCCAAGCAGAAATTAGTTATCAATAAAAGTTCTAAAACCAGGTCGTGAACCAGTCATGACTATATTAGGTAAAATTTCTGTATCCTGCCTAAGACAAAAGAGAATACCAGATATATAATAAATTTAGTTTAATCCTTTATCCAAGTGTGTGCAAACAAAGTTTGTGCCTGAAAGTATTTTCAGGATTGAGGTAAAGTGGTACAACACTGGGTGACTCCTTGCAAAGGTGGAGCAAGCTACCAACACTCCTATCTCAGTATCTCCCATAATTCAAAACACATCTCTGCAAGGAGATGTGTTTTGAATTACATGTATAATGTTATTATATATAATGTTATGCATTAAGGGAAGGGCCACAACCCAGACTAGTTTCGACCTTTATTGAGGTCAAATGGGAGTTCATGTTTCTCATCATCGGCCTTTAGAGTAAAAGGCATACTGAGGATCAGCAGACAGTGTAAGAGGAAAGAACGAAAGGTAGAGTAGGATAGTAGGAGATAAAAGACCTCAGTCGACCTGTTTAGCCGTACCACATTGTGGGTTTGGCTAAGAAGTCTATACACATCATCTCCTATCACCTGTTCTTTTTTTTTTCTTATTTTTTAAAGAAAAATTACCATACATAAATCAAATTAAAAAAAAAAAAAACCTGAAGTTCGCATTTAAGTTTGTCCGAATCAATAAACCTTATCAGGTGTTTATGGATGGAGGATGTCCATCAACCCCTGCTTTAGACCGATATTTAGAATTTTATTATTAGCTCTTAATTGTTGTTATTAATTATTATAATTTCTTGATTAATAAATGGGATAACCTTACTCTTATTCCAAATTTTAAAATTACTTGTTGTTCTGGGATTTCTTAGGGCTTAAGGTCCAGAAAAAATAAATAGATTTATGTATATATACATATATATATATGTAATTATATGCCTCAACTCGGTTGTTGTGATACATTTTTAAAAATAGATTTAATGACTTAAAAACCGAGATTACTTATAAAGATTTAATAAGATTAATACAACTAGTTTCGGCTTATAATAGTCTTCATCAGGTATTCTTAAAGGAAGAGAATAGTAATAAACATTGAAGTATCTAAATACTTGAAAATACAGGTAAAAAATCGCCACACATAAATTGATACATAAAAAACATTGTATTTTTTTCAAGTTGTTCTAACAGGCGTGCCATTGTTTATTGCAAGTATGCGTGCAGACTCACGTGAACGCCAATATCGAATAACTGCAGCATGGCTATCTGGGATGTTATAACTCAAATTGTTGTTTAAGTGGACAGGATTCAGAAGGATTTCCCTTGATTCTATAATTTTTCTCTCAAACTCATCATCAGAGCGAAAAATATTTTCTGATCTATCCCAACAAACGGAATGGCTTTGTTGATCATCATTAGGATTATTTGAAAAAAGAACATGATTGGATAACGCAGTTGCATGAGATCTTTTGTAAGAGATGTCTCTTTTATGCTCTTCTATACGTTGCTCAACAGATTTGTTAGTTTGTCCGAAATAAGGGATATTGCAATCGCACCACACACACACACACACACATATATATATATATATATATATGAGCCTGTGTAGCTCAATGGTTGTGGCATTTACACAGTACGGTGCTTGGCCGCACGAAGGAAGACTGATTTCGAGTCTAGTCGCCGACTAGAGGAAATTTTTCTAAGTCTTTTTTCGACCGGTTCCCGAGTTAGTCGATCTCTGGCATGGGCAAGCGGGTTTTTCCTCCCGGATACTCGGGTTTTTCGTCCCGTAAACTCAAGAAAATCGACCGTAGAACCCACATTATTTCAGACATTAAATATATTGTGTTAGGGTTAGGGACCGCGAGATGGCGACACATTTGAGCCGTCTTTCTTCACTGTGTACTGCTTAATTAGTGATAGCCTTGGGCCATCTATCTCTGATTGGTACCAGTGGAGATTGAACTGCCCACTCAGTCTCCAAAAGTTAGATAGGGCTAAATGGCCTCGCCTACTCCCTGTATACGGAAATAAAAAGGCGTTAGTTGATTTTTTTTTTTAATATATATATATATATACACAGATTGTTTTTTTAATACTAATGGATTTAGAGATGTGTATGTTAAATTGATTAAATATAAATAAATAGATTAAAATTAAATAAAGATAAATAGATTAAATTTAAAATTTATATATATATATATATATATATATATTTATTTTATTTATTATTATTTTTTTTTACTACATCCTATATATTAGATGTTAAGTATTAATAACATTGTGGCAAACTACCAGATCTTGTGCCATTGGGACTCAGAGTTGGGGTAGAATCTGGCCCGGGAGATGCCACTCACAAGGAGCAGCACCACCTCGCTGTAGGCCTTCGCAGCCTGGGTTCTCAGATCTTCCCCTTCTTTTGGAATGTGAAAAACCATGTGGACTAAGATTTGTGGTAAATCAGAAAGGAAAAACATATATTGTCCCAAGGGGGAGCTAGACGGCTTGTTGTGAATTTACGGGAATATGCATGGTTTGATGTGTCCCTGTATGAGGAAGCATATTTTGGGCGGTTTACAGTATTTATTTACAAATTTAAAGTCGCTCAGTATGTGTCTTTCTTGTGCCAAGAAACGAGGTAAATATAAGAAAAAACCTTTCTTTATTCTAACATACATTAAGTCTGCGTCGCGTACCTGGGATTTCTTCCGTACCATCCAGATGTGATACTTCAAAACATTTATTAAGAAGATGGTAAATTTTTGGGTCTTGCTAACTGGTGGAGGAAATTGTAGATGTACGACCTCCTCTAGCGACAACATCGGGATATCCAGTGCTGTGCTTAGTCTCCGCCAGATGTGCTGAGCTGGTGGACAAAAATAAAAAAAATGCTCCACCGTCTCCACGGCCCTGCAGATATCGCAGAAGGGGTCACACAGACTGGGTACATACCGGGATTTGATTAGTTTCACCGGGAGCTGCCCGTAGGCTATTCGCCAGGCTAGATCCCAGTGAAACGGTTGTCCCCAGCTGTGTTTAATGTTCCGAAAGAGAATTTCATTATCTGTTCCTAGGTTTGGTGTGTCACGCCTGTGGACAAAAGGTGGAAAAAATCCCAGTATACGGCTTTGGGTTTTTGTTTAAGGATGTCTTTTCCGTTGTCTCTGAGTGTGGTGAGCAGTTTTGCTAGCGTGTGATACCATTTGGTTACAACCTTTGTGCGGGGTCCAGCATTGTCCATGATCCCAAAGGGGGGGGGGGAATTACCTACAAAATATCTAATTAAAAGGACGGAAATGTTGTTAGAATTTACGGCCTTCCGTATGGTTTTGAATGTGTTGGCATGAAACAAGCTTTTAAAATTGGGCAGCACGTAACCCCCTGTTCATTTTTCAGTTCTAAATATTCTTTTTTTACCTCGTGCTTTTTTTCGTTCCAAAAAAATTCTATAAGTTTTTGAGACAGTTGATTCACTTGTTTTTGCGTAATGTCAGTTATGTTGATGATGTGCATGAGCATTGGCATTATTATGGTTTTAATTACTATGGCTCTGCCGTAGAAGGAGAAAAAAAACTGGTTTAAACAAATTTAATCTGTTCACATTCAAATATCCTGCAGGATATTTGTATCCTGCAGTTTTTGGACTGGTAGTGTTAGAGGTTCAGAAAAGGGGACGCCCAGTATTGGTAGAGGTTGCGTATACAGTGTTAAACCGTGCGGAAGTCCAGTGTTACGGAAATCTCCGAAGCTTTTGATTTTTGTCTTTTGTGCGTTAACGCGGAGACCACTGACTATGCTGAATTTTTGTAGTATGCAAAAATAGATGCAGACGGACTGTCTCTCTGAGCGTAGCCACTACATCATCGGCATACACCACTATTTTACACTGTCTGGAGACCTGGGGTAATGGAATGCCATTAATTGTGGGGGTGTTTTCAATTCTCCTTATCAGGGGTTCTAACGCTAAGGAGAAGAGGAGAGGGCTTAGCGGGCAGCCTTGCCTAACTCCTCTCTTTATGTAGATTTGTTCTGCGAGAAACCCATTTATAAATAATTGGGTAGAGGCCCCCTCGTATATGTTCTTAATTGCGCGACTGAGCCTCAAGCCCACTCCTATTTTTTGTAGGATATCCTGTAGGTACCTGTGGCTGACGTCAAACGCTTTCTCCAGATCGGTGGACAGAAGTGCCACGGGGTACTTTTTAACTTTAGCCAGACGAATTAAATCTCTTAACAGGAAGAGATTGAATTCCATAGATCTACCTGGGATTCCGTAAACCTGTGAGCTTGTTATTATTTTGCCTATTCCGCATTTGATTCGTGTGCAGATGATGTTTGCAAAAAGCTTGTAGTCTGTATTGGTTAAGGCGATCGGTCGCCAACTGCTTGTCAGAGTCCGATCTCGGTCCTGTTTGGGGATGAAGACTGTATAACTCCTAACGAACTCCTCGGGGATGTTTCCCGAAGTGAGAAATTCGTTGAAGATGCTTACCAGAGCTGGTAGTGTAAAATCCCAGGTAGATCTGTAGAACTCGATTCTGAGTCCGTCTAGCCCTGGGGTTTTCTTCACCTTCATCGTTTTGGATATGGCTTTTATTTCTACTGCAGTTATCAACCTGTCATGCAGGACACTAAGATGATTGGGAAGACGTGCGATGTCCCACTCATTGAAGTCATCTGTGCCCTGCTGGTCAGAGAAGATGCCGATATACTGCTGCTGAAAGTGGCGGAGTATTTCAGGGGTTGAGCTCAGTACCTGGCTATTTTCCTCGATCCGGTAAATCATCCGCTCTTCATTTTCTGCCACCTGTTGTTGATTGTAAAATGCGGCGGAAGGTGTTTCTAAGTCTCTGAGATAGAGTCTCATTCGAAAGTCGAGGTCCTCGACTCTACTCTGCTGCTCTTGTTGCAGTTCTATCTCAACTTGTCTGATGAGATCTCCGCAGGGAACTCCGTTCCGTTCATTTGTTCGGTACCAGCCAAGTTCCCTGTAGAGGTCCCTCAGCCGTTTGCGTTGCTGGTGCGCCCTGTTGCACCCACATTTTTGAAACAGGTTTCTAGCCCTCCGTTTGAATTGCAGCCAGTTTTCCCAATCCCAGTTGGGGTTTGTCCAGTTAACACAAAGGGCCTGTAGCTGATTGCTAAAAAGACTGGGAAAGGTGTGAGGGAACCTCCAAGAACCTCTGGCTGTTTCCATGACCTCTGGGAGTTTAATTTTTAGTATGACCATTTTGTGTTCTGTTGCCATGTTGTCTGCAGTAGTGTGATGGATCCCTTGGATGTATTGTCCTAAATTTTGGGATACGTACATTCTGTCTAGTCTTGTCGATATCTGGCTGTGCGCCACGTTGTCTCTACTTTCAAGCGGTTTTGCCGCCTCCAGATATCGATGAAGTTGAAGTTTGCACAACACCGTCTTAGAGCAGCAATGCCGCCAGTTCTGGTGTTTGCGTTCCTCCCCTACTTTGTCATACTGGGTGTATTCAACGCAGTTCCAATCCCCAGCTTCAATGAGGTGATCTGCTCCCAGGAGGTAAGTGTCGAGGACAGAAAAAAAATCATTCCTTTGGTAGGGTTGTTCGGGGCGTAAACTGCAACAAGCCGGGTGGTCCGACCAACCTACCTTTAGTCCACCGCTACTAGGCGACCTGTGGCGTCTTTCTGTACGTTGAAGAACCCCCCCATGATTGGGGGCGAATTAGTATCCCACCCCTCGCGAGTGAGCGTCCCTGAAGCACCAGTAGCTGGTGACCGGGTAGCTTCTCGAGAAGTTCTCCATGTCCCAGTGTTTAAAAAAATGCGTTTCTTGTAGCAGGAGGATGTTAATGTTGTGTGTTAACATAAGTTTCCAGACAACTTTTTGCGCATAAGGGTTGCGTAGGCTGTTTGTATTTAGGGTGGCAATTTTGAATTCCATGTTAATGTTCAGAGGAAGAGAGGTTTGATGTCTGTTGACCCGAACTTATTGTTGTGAAATCCGCGACTATTTCTACCTCTGGGGGAGGGGGGGGGCATTAACCTTTTTCAAAAATATTCGTGCGGCGAATTTTGGCATTATCCATCGGTTTTCGTCTCTCAGCTTTGATGGTGTCAGTTCTTGTAAGGTGTTGCATAGTTGTTGTTTTTCCTCCTCATTTAGGTCCAGATGAGCTCCCAGTTTAGAAGGCACGGCCGTGGCTATATCTTTAATATATATAGCACCCCAGTTTAGGTCAGTTCTCCTTCTATGGAGCTTGAAGGAAGGTTCCCCTTCTTGCATCATTATCATATATAGTTTTTCTGCTGTGTTCATGGATCCCTTAAAGAACCGTAAAATTGCTGAGCCATCTGGCCTGTCGTCGTTAACAGATTGTTTTTACTATTGTCGGTTTCTTCTATATGTGTTAGATTGTCTCCTTGTTCCCTTTCTTCAGTTTCCACGTGGGTGTCGGTTTTGGATTCGTTTGCTTCCTCCTCCTCCGGATGTGACATGTCTGCTGCACTTTCGCTGTTTTGCTTGGTTTCTACTGCTGATGTAAGAGGTCGTGCAGTGGTGTTGGAGTTACTTTCCGTTTTATCTTCTGTGGGTCCGTTGTTGTTTTCTTCAGCTTCGATATTTTTCCTTGTGTTATGCTTTTTCTTTTTCTTTGTTTTTTCTTCTGCATTATTGCTAGGCGGTGATTGATTTCCGTTAGTTATTTTCCCTATGACTGGGTTTGAAGTGTTGGAAATAAGGCTTGGGCTATAGTGTTAGTCTCAGTCGCTGTCTTCTCTGGCGTCAGGGAGTCTTCCTTTGTAGGTTCCGGATTATTTGCTGTGATTGGTGATATGGCCTCTCCTGTTGCCTCTGCAAGTGTCCTAAGAGGACAAACGTTGACTTTGTGGGTAGCGTCCCTACATTCAGGCAGGGTGCTTCACACTGGGTCAGCGCATCTTCTGCCTTCATACAGTTTCTGCATTTGTTTTTGGGGCAGTCTGCACCTATGTGTCCCAGTGATCCGCACCGGAAGCACTGTCTCTTTATGCCAGGGTAACTGACTATTAAGAAACCTCTCCTGACTTCCACTGAGGAAAATCCATGTCTGTGCCAATTTTTATGTCCCTGACGGCTCCCCATTTCGAGAATACCTTAGTTATTACATCCCTGTCTTCTTCTAAGTATTCGAGGGGGGAACCTATCGATTTTAACTGTTTTGGAAACGCTTCCCACCACAAACGGATAAAAAGCTTTCCATTTGCATTCTACTCCATTCAACAGTTTCTGCTGTGTTTCATTGTTCTTGCAAACCACCTGAAATCTTCCACCCCCATATGGTGTAAATCCGGAGATATTTTCTGCCCCCACTCTTTCAATAATTGCTGCAACAAAATCCCTCGTATCAATCTTTTCGTCTATTTCAAACCCGCGGTTAAGCCGAAGACATTGCTGAAGGAGTATAGGAAGACCCTATGCTATAATGGTAGATTCCCATAAATTTTCGCTTAAAGTCAAATGGAAAAGACCGTAAGTGGACAAAGGGAACATAAGAAAAGAACAAAGGAATACTTACCAAACTGAAGTCTGTTGTCAGGCTTACCACAAGTTTTGGAGCTCTCTCATGCATCCGCAGGATCAGAATCCAAGCTTTACGATTGGCCAAAGGAAAATTCTTTGCAGCAGAAATGGAGCTCTCTCGTGAGGTCATGTGGTCTGCTACTGGAATCCGCTGCTGTCATCCGCTTTCAGGTAATCCTTAGTGGGAGCCAGGCCCAAGTGGAGATACCAAAGCAGAAGCATTAGCAAAGTCATCTCCTCTTATAGGAGCTGCCAAATGGTGTGCCACATTTTTATTAAATTACTTTGGATTTAGAGAAAGATGTTGAAAGTTTATTTTTCACTTGGTCAGACTATAATAAATTTAGTTTAATCCTTTATCCAAGTGTGTGCAAACAAAGTTTGCGCCTGAAAGTATCTTCAGGACTGGGGTAAAGTGGTACAACACCGGGTGACTCCTTGCAAAGGTGGAGCAAGCTACCAACACTCCTATCTCAGTATCTCCCATAATGCAAAACACATCTCCTTGCAGATATGTATAATGTTATGATTGATTATATATGTGCAATACCAAATCATATATATACATACATACATACATATATATATATATATATATATTTATATATATTCATTTTTCTAAATTAACTGACTTAAAACCCGAGAATTATAACACAATGACATTTATTTGAAAAAACGCAACATGTTTCGTCAAGAATGACTTCATCAGGCGATAAGAACATAGAAAGATATTAAAAGACACTTAAATTAACATTGACACACTCTAATGCTATACAATTATAAAGCACCAGCGCGACATGCTTATAAAAGAACCAGAGCAACTACTCTGTCAGGCCATGTCCTGCTTTCAATAAACACGAACAACGAAAGCCACCAACATGAAATAAATTGGACATCAACTTCAAACCTACACATCTGCCATGATGAGATAGAGCGCCGCATTGTCGAGTCAAAAGAAATCACCTTGGACCCTTTTCATTTGAATAATAATCTTAGCTATAATTTGCCTGACTCTTTCAACTCTACTATTAGATACTGGAGATCGCGTGATTCCACACACACACAGGTGTACAACAATAGAACTTTAACTCGGACTGTAGTTCAAGCTCATAATAACTGTAATTTACAGTCGAATATTATGGCTTTATAATTGTATAGCTTTAGAGTGTGTCAATGTTAATTTAAGTGTCTTTTAATATCTTTCTATGTTCTTATCGCCTGATGAAGTCATTCTTGGCGAAACATGTTGCGTTTTTTCAAATAAATGTCATTGTGCTATAATTCTCGGGTTTTAAGTCAGTTAATTTAAAAAAATGAACATATCCCAAACCTGAGTTAATAGTACTAATCATATATATATATATATATATATATATATATATATATATATATATATATGGTACCTCAGCTTATGAACCGCTCGACATATGAACTTTTTTTCCATGTCCCATTTTGACTTCTAGATACGAACCATGATGCTTTTATTTTCAAATGAACTAAAGCTTGCTTTACGTTATACTTTTTTTTTTTAACTTTTTCCCCTAGTACTAGAAACAAGCTTAATGCAGAGTACAGCACCAGCATATATATATGCATGTTTAGCTGGGTGCGTGCTGAACTGTCTCTAGTGTAATGATTGTTGTTACTACATCATATTTATCTGAAATACGACGAACCTGCACGTATTTGCTTTTTTGTGTATCTATTTTGTATTTGTGTAAACAGACAATACACTTCGTGAAGATTTTTTTAGGTTTGTATTTATTATGTGTACTGTATGTATTTCTTTTTTATATGTGATGTGTTTTATTGTAGCTTCACGTTTATTTTCTGAATAATCTACCAGTGGCATTTCACTGGTCAGCATATTATTTTCACTATGGGGCCAAAGAAAACTAAGAAAGAAGAGAAGAAGAAAATCACAATAGAAATTAAGAAAGAGATAGTGGAAAAATATGAGAAAGGAGTCAGGCAAAGTGATCTGTGCAAGCAATATGACTTGTCCAAATCCACCATAGCTACAGTTGTCAAGAAAGCAGATTTTTATAAGGAACTGGATGTGGCCAAAGTAGTATCTATCGTGTCATCTTAAATAAATAAAGTTATGGAAGAAATGGAAATTTTACTACTCGTCTGGATTAATGACATGCAACTGAGAGGAGATAGTGTATCTCAAAACATGATCTGTTTACAATCTCAAACCATTTAAAAAGATCTTTTGCAGAACTTGCCATCCACTAGCAGTAGCAAAGACATCGACAAAGAGTTTAAAGCTAGCAGAGGATGGTTTGAGAAATTCAAGAATAGGAATGGTATCCATAGTGTTGTTAGACATTTAGAAGGTGCTAGTGCTGACCAAGAAGCCGCTGAAAGGTTCGTGATGGAATTTCAGAAACTGATGGAGTCAGAACGTTACAAACCAGAACAAGTTTTCAACTATGATGAAACTGGGCTTTTCTGGAAGAAAATGCCTAAGAGAATGTTCATCACTAAAGAGGAAATGGCATTGCCAGGACACAAGCCAATGAAAGACAGACTAACTTTGCTTTTTTGTATCAATGCCAGTGGTGACCTGAAGATAAAACCTCTGTTGGTTTACCACTCTGAAAATCCTAGTGTCTTTAAAAAGCAGAGAGTTAACAGGCACAAACTCTGCATTATGTGGAGAGGTAACAGCAGGGCCTAGGTAACCAGGCAGTTCTTCTGTGAGTGGATGACAGAGGACTTTGCTCCCACAGCAAATCGTTATCTACAAGAAAAGAGTCTACCCGAGAAAGTTCTTCTGATAATGGACATTGTTCCAGCATATCCACCACAGTTGGAAAAAGATTTGGATGAAGAGTTTAATTTCATCAAAATTAAGTTCTTGCCTCCTAATACCACACCACTCCTACAACCAATGGATTGATATGTTATTTCCAACTTCACGTATTTGGTATAAAAAGCTTTATATCAAAGCTCTTTTCCGAAGATGTTTTGAAGTTATCACCAACACAGAATTAACCCTTAGGGAATTCTGGAAGAATCACTTCAATATTCTTCATTATTTGCATCTTATTAGTCAGGCACGGGAAGATGTTTCTGAGAACTCTAAAATCAGCCTGTAAAAAGTTATGGCCTGTGTCCGAGGAACTGCATTGGAAGGACCTGAAAGTGAAATTGACATTGTAGATACAGTTGTCTCCCTGGACAAGATCATGCATTTGGAAGTTGATGAAGCAGACGTAGAGGAGCACAACATTGAGCTGACCACTTAAGAGTTACAGGAGTTTAAAAGAGAGCAAGAAAAACAAAGGGATGAGGAGGAAAAGCATATGTCTTCAGAGGACGAAGAAGACAAACAAAAAAGGGAGCAATTCCATCAAGTGACATAAAAAAATTGCAAGAATTGGTTAACAAGTGGCATTCAAATCAAGGTGTTGTTTCTAGAGCTACCAATATCGTCAATGACAATGTCATTAATCACTTTAGAAGGGTGTTAAGAAAATGACAGATTCAGTCAATGTTGGATAGGTTTTTTAAACCTCCCTCACCTAAGAGACAAAAAGAAGTAACTGCCGACAACAAATCGAAAACTCCTGAACCACAAAACCAGCCACAAGAAAATTGATTTTTTTTACAATTTAATGGAAGATGATTTTCATACTAATCATGTAAAACCAAAGATTCCATAAATAAAAATTAATATGTAATTGTATACAAAATACATATTTATAGTGTAAAAATGCTCCTTCTCTTTTCTTTGCATTTTCCTCATTTAGTTGAGAATAGTGTTTTTTTATTTTTTGGATTTTTTAAAAATTTTTTGAATCTGGGAACGGATTAATTGATTTCCCATAAGATATAATGGAAAATTGGGTTTCGAGATACGAACCGCGGTCAGGAACGAATTAAGTTCGTAAGTCGAGTTACCACTGTATATGAATACCGAAAACCTTTAGGTCTGGCATTTATTAATTTTGAAAAGGCATTTGATTTAATCTCAACATTACCCTATTTTAGAAGCCTAAAAAAAAAATCATGGAATTGAAAAAATTTTATATTGATATACTTAATCATAGATATATAAATTCAACTGCATCTATAAAATCAGGAAAAATACGAAAGAAGTTACACAAGGAGATGCCATTTTGCCTAAATTATTTACAGCAGCCCTAGAAGAAATTTTTAAAAATTTGGATTGGAAAAATAGCAGAATAATGGTGAATGGGAAAGAACTAAATTACCTATGATTTGCTGGTGACATTGCTCTTTTAGATGACTCTGCAGAAGAACTTCAACAAATGATCAATGAATTGTATGCAGAAAGTAAAAAAGAAAGAAGAAATAAAAAGAAAGTACAAGACAATAAAAATAATATATAATAAATACTTCACCAAAAAGCCAGTATGAATGGAATACCAAGAAATTGATACAATAACCTCCTGTGTTTACCCAGGACAAAAAATCATAGTAGAGAGAGGCTGTGAAGAAGAAATTATATGTAAAATTCAACTTGGTTGGATAGCCTTTGGAAAACACTGTGAAACACTCAAAGGAAGCACTCAAATCTCAAATTCCCCTTAAAAGAAAAATATTCAACAGTTGTATACCTCCAGTCATGACATATGGAATTAAATGTGGACTTTGGCTAAAAAATCATTTATCCAGAGGAAAATGGAAAGATCATTATTCAGTATTCCCATTCTAGAGATCATAGCTCAGTCTAGGATGAGAGACATAACAGTCATTAAAAGATTCAAATGATGGTGAGCAGGTCATATTGCAAGAAGTAACACTTAAAAATGGACAAAGCTGACATCTGAATGATATTCCAGAAATGGAAAGAGAGCTATAGGAAGACCAAAGAGATAGTAGGAGGATGAGATTAAAAAGATGGCTGGAACTCAGTGGCAGAAAAATGCTCAAGATAGAACTGAATGGAGAACTTTGCAGGGGGGGGGGGGGCTTCATCTAGTAGTGGACAGAAAATGGCTGATGATGCTTATCACATGGTACTTTCATTATAAGGTATGGTGCAAAAAAAAAAAAAAAAAAAAAAAAACAGTACTGCACTTTGACACCCCCTCCCTTCAGTACACGTGGTATGCCATTACATTTAGCTGTTAGCAATGGTGTTGATATTGGAAGAAAAGATGTTTATTGTTGAGCATTATTTTCGTACATATGGAGTTGGTAGAGCAAATGTCCAACCTACGACATATTTGTGAGCAGTTTGTTCATCGTTTCCGCAAGCGTTCCCCAAGGATTATTATCATCATTGCATTAATTGAGATGTTCTAATGTACTGGGAGTGTTCTACCACAATGCAAAGGGCATTCAGGGAGACCACAAACTGTGATTTAGACGAAACGTGAATGAGATTTGTGTAATGAGAATCACAGGCATCTGTTGGAGTAAGTGTTACAGTCTCCAAAACACAGTCAATGCTGAACAGCAGTAAAGGCAGTCACAACAGAGAATCCTTAAGGAGCTGGGTGCCTTTTCATACATCATTAAGTTTCTTAAGACCTAAATTTGTCCAAGAGAAACCTCTTCACAGCAAGAAAGTCACCGCATGATGTGTGGTTTCCAGACATGGCATAATTGGGCCCTACTTCATTGCAGAGAGTGGGGTAATCATGACCTTGAATAGTGAACACTACATCAAGAATGTGTTGATTCCATTCACCTAGCATTTGCATATTATGTATCTTTCAAAAAACATTCCATTTCATGCGTGGGTATTCCAACAGGACAGAGCAACCTGTTACACATTGGTTCTAGAGCCTATTTATCAGAACACTTCCCTGCGAGGCTCATTTCGAGGTACACAAAATTCCTGTACCTTTCACATTCTCCTTATCTCACATCGCTTGATGCCTTCAAACTTTGATGAATTAAGGGATAAAATTATACAATATATCTAGCAGATCTTCCAACCTTTGTTGGGACATTGGTCTCGAAGATGACAGAGAATCTTTTCATGTGTAACAAAATCTTGAAAGATATAGTGCCCATTTCGAGCATGTAATCTACCATTGTTAATGCTTTATTTGACTAGGATTCCACTGACAGTTGTGGATATATATATCATCAGTTGTAAACTTATATTTCTTTGGTAATAAACTCATTTACTCCATAACAGGTTGCTCTGTCTTGTTGGAATTAGATATTGTCAGTACTGTTTTTTTATTTGTGCCATACTGTTCATTTATTCAGTCATTCTACTTAAGTTTTTTCACTGCATTATTGTGTTTATGATTATGTAAGTGTTCTGATATTTCTAATATCATTATTTATTTATTAACCTCACAAAGATATAAATTTCAGAAATTTGAATCTAATGCAGATTCACTTACTTGTTTACTTTGTGTGTGTATAAAGTAGGAAACTTCCCCTACTCACCAACCCTAGCCTCTTGTGGAATAACTTAGCCTTGAACAGATAGATCTGCTGCTGCTGCTGAATGTATTATCATGAGCATTAACACCCCAACCAACCAGGGCGTATATATACGTCCAGATAAATCTGGATACGATTCTGTAACACCTATTGAATAATATGGATAAGTGCAAGTTGGTCTCACTATTTCATCCACCTTGGCCGGTAGAGAGGTTAAATGATGTAAACTGAATATATTATCGAGAAATTCTGTTGAAAATGTATGCTTTTTTAGTTTTCTCTAATACTAACATTTAATTGTCTTAGATATACATTAATGTGTTAGCATATTGATTTTTACACTGCTACTAAGACAGCAACTTTTATGCACATGACTACCTTTATCTTCAAATCTTTAATTGCAAAACAGTGCATGCACTTATTCATTAATCATATAATTAGAAGGATATCTAGAGTTCCGGAATAATCAGTATTTGGTGCTCAGAGATTGTTTATTTGTACCTTGGTAACTTGTTCCTCTGTGACATTTGCAATGTAGTTTTTTATGTTGAGCTTGTCACTATCAATACACATTGTTGGGAAAAGTAGTTACACAGATGATCACTTTCCAGCTTAATAAATGCAATCACTTCCATTATGTTAGGATTCAATACATCATTTTCTCATGATTACAACATCATGATTTTTAGCATATATTGTTTACCATTAGAATAATAAATATATAATCAATTTATTTTTAATTTTATAATGGTTAACAGCTTCATGAAACAGCTTGAATCATTTGTTGGAAAGTAAATGTCGTCATGTAAACATTGTCTATATCAGTGTGTGTTTTGTCCTTTTTCTTTCATTATTATTCTTTTTTTTTTTTTTTTTTTAGCCATCAAATTAAGAATCTAGAATATAGCATAACAGGTGATACTATTCTGATTGTTGCTGGCAATTCTCAAGCTAAAGTTTTGGATAGAGATGGATTTGAAGTTTATGAGTGTGTTAAAGGCGATCAGTATATTACAGACATGTCCAGAACCAAGGTATATCATTTGAAAATAAAAATACGATCAATAATTAAATAAATATTTGGTGGCAAAAAACTGTGGTTTTTAGGATAAAATTAAAACATTTGTAAAAAAAAATGAATGAAAGCATTTCAGATGGAAAAATAAGTGCTTTCACAGCCAATGATTTTTAGAACCATTAATTAAAACCAATAATTTTTAGAAAGTGGGAGGGGAGCATCTTTACTTCCGTTGTGTCTCAGTTTCAAACTTATTTGTTGTATATAAGATTGTCCAACAATAAGGAAAGGTGATGTATGTTTAAAGTCAACATAATGGAGAAGAAAAATAAATATGCATTATATCATCATTAAATTACTGACTTGTATCATATAGGGGTGCACAGAATACTGTGATAATACTGTGTGATTAAGTTTATTATTATTCAGGTTTCCTTTGAATTAATTCAGGACTCCAGTATTATTTGGATCGATTACAATTTGGTTTTCTAATTGTAGCAGTCCTAAATCTTCCTCGACCTAGAGGAATGAAAAATTCCATTTAACAACTATTATTATTATTATCCTATAACCCCCCCCCCCCCCATGGAGTCATGGACTCATTTAAGTCCCTTTTGCCTCTCTCTCTCTCTCACACACACACACACACTCAGTTCATCATACCATGCCTTAAACACATTCAAATTCTCTGCAGGCACCACACACTCTCAGGGCATTCCAATCATTCACAACTCACTATGCGAAAAAAACTACTTCTCACTCTCTTGCTCATACCCTCCTTATAGGCTGAAAATTTGGGCAAAATGTCCAGCCTATTCCAAAGGTCACATAGCAATAATTGCAAATACAGTTCAGAAGATAATTGCAATGTTGAAGCAACCTTGACATGTAAGGATAAGGAATTTTTTTTCCTCTTTACAAGGTCTTAATAAGACTGCATCTGAGATACTGTGCTCAGATTTAGTCTCCTGGGTTATAAGGAGATATAGAAACTGTGGAAAGGGTGCAAAGAAGAGTTACAAAGATTATCTCAGGATAATGTAATTTAGATTATGAGGACAGATTGTGTATGTGGACTACAGATTCTGGTTTATAGAAGAATGAGGGATGATGTGATAGAAGTCTATAAACTTCTAAATGGATATTATAGGATATTGTCTCATGAAATTTTTCTTTATATGAAAGATGGGGTGAGAACATGAGAGTATCCATAGGAGTTAAGTTTTTTCGTGGTTAAGGAAGGGCTAGATTTTTCTCTCACAGAGCAGTGAATGAGTCGAATAGTTTGCCTGTTGAAGTGGTGCATCTAGTGTGAATGAGTTTAAGGCAAGGTATGACAGCTGGATTATGAAAATTAGCAATGAAAAGACTGAACCTAGAAAAATGATAATCAAACAGAAGACTTCATTCACTAGTGCACCTATAGAAGAAGTTATCTGATTTAGATATTTAGCAGCAATTTTTAGTGAAGTAAAATTAAATGTTAATATATAATATATGTGTTATATTTTCTATTATATGTCATCATCATCATCATCATCAAATTCCTGCCATGTACCCTCAAGGGGTGTACAGGATATGACAGTACTACACGAAAAAATTACATCATTACTAACTTCCTATCTACAATTTTCCTCCAAATCAGTCTGTTACTTGTCAAGACTCCAACATTATCAGATCTTATATTTCTATCGTCTAAGGCACTTTGTACCGTATCAATCCACCTATATCTTGGTCTTCCTCTGGGTCGTTTTCCTGCCAACCTGGCAGAGAACACTTGTTTTGCTAATCTTTCCTCTCCCATTCTATTTAAGTGACCATACCATCTGAGATCAGCTCTGCTAACGCATTCCTGGATGCTGACAATGTCAAGTTCTTTCCTAATATCCTCATTTTTAATATGATATTGCCATTGATGCCATCTGTTCACGCCTCTAATCTTTCTCAGGACTCTCATATCTGCGGTCTCTAGTCTTTGGTCAAGTGTTTTACTTCTGACCCAGCTCTCAGATCCATAAGTTAAAATTGGTTTGAACACAGTCTTGTATACAGCTAATTTAGTGTTCCGACTAATTTCTTTCTTATTCCATATGAATTTATTCAATTGACTTCCCACCATACCAGCTTTGCTGATTCTGTTGTCTATTTCTATATTTAGTTTACCATCTTCAGTAAAAATTGTGCCTAAGTAGCTGAAATGTTTTACTTGTTCCACAGGTTCTCCATTCACAACACAGTTGACATTTTCAATGATTCTGCCTATTTTCATTGTCTTTGTCTTTTTATTGCTGACCTTCATACCATATCTATTACAACAGCTATTCAATTTAGTCAGAGAATCTTGCAGACTTGTAGCGGATTTATTTAGAAGTATAACATCATCCGCATAAAGCAAAGAGCTGACATTAACATCTCCAATTTTGATATCAGGTTTAATACCACATTCCTTCATAATGTGATCCATATAGATAATGAATAACAGAGGGGATAATGTACATCCTTGTCTCACACCAGATTTAACATTAAACCATCTTCCTGTACTTCCTTCAATTCTAACTGCTGACTCACAACTCAAATAAAGACTAAGTATTGCTTGATATAATGCCCCATTGACACCATATAACTGCAGCGTATTGAATAGCTTCTCTCTTGGCACCTTGTCATATGCCTTTTCCAAATCGACAAAACTTAAATACAGATCTTTGTTATATTCCCATGCTTTCTCGACTATTTGTCGTAAAGTGAAGATCTGATCCTGACAGCCTCTATTTGGCCTGAATCCAGCTTGTTCTTCACCGAGCTTTTCTTCCACAATTCTTCTCAACCGTTTCTCAAGTATACTTGCATAGATCTTGCCAGGAACACTCAGTAGGGAAATACCTCTGTAATTCTCACATTCAGTTTTATTTCCCTTTTTATATATGGGTACTATGAGAGCTCTACTCCAATCATCGGGAATTCGTCCCTCTGTCCAGGCTTTCTGAACTATGTAGTGCAGCCACTGTAAGACTCTTATACCACCATACTTCAGCATTTCTGGTCGAATATCATCTACTCCTGCTGCCTTTCCACATTTCAAGCCTTTGATGGCTTTTTCTACTTCAAGTATGGATATGTATTCCTGACTGCATGCCTGGTCAGTGTTTTTTATCACTGTGCTGTCATCACTGCTTGTTTCATTTAGCAGTTTTTCAAAGTAATTACTCCATACTTCAAGGATATCTTTTTCTCCTGTTTTCATTTCACCTTTATCATCTCTAATTCCTTTTACAGCACTCTTTCCTCCATTCCTAAGCTTCTTCAACAACCTCCAGAATATTTTGCCACCTTCTTGATATTTATTTTCTATATTCTTGCCAAAGTCCTCCCATGACTTTTGTTTAGCTAGTTTTACACACTGTTTAGCTTTCTTACATTTGTCTCTGTATTCTGTAAGAGTAAAAGCTGACTTATTTGCCAGGAACTTTTGATATGCTTTCTTCTTTTCCTTCACTGCCTCTTTAACTTCCTGTGTCCACCAGGGAGTTCTGATTTTTTTATCTTTGCACACAACCTCACCACATGCCTCTCTGGCAGAATCAATCAATGTTTCCTTCAGAGTTTGCCACTGAATCTCCAAGGTTTGATTCCTGTTCTCAAACTCTTTCATTTTCTTTTCAATAATATTTCTGTATTTTAGTCTACAGTTCACATCTGAGAGCTGCTCAACTTTTATTCGCTTTAAAACTTTCTTACATGTTATTCTTTTCAATAAGAAATTCAATTTTATCCTGCTCAAGACTAAATAGTGATCACTTCCAATTTCAAATCCTCTGTACACTCTGGTGTCCTGCACCAGGGAGAAAACATCACTATCAACAATAACATAGTCAATGAGACTTTTCTTATTCCTAGCCTCTTCTCTCCATGTGAATTTGTGCACATTTTTATGTTGGAACATGGTGTTAGTAATAACCAGTCCATGTCCTGAGCAGAAATCCAACAGATATTTGCCATTATTATTAGCTTTGCTCTTTTCTCCAAATTTTCCCAAAATATTTTTGTATGTCTCACAATCATTTCCTACTCTACTATTTAGATCCCCAACAAGGACCAACTTTTCCTTTTTCATTGTGTCAGTTGCTTTTTCTAAAGCCTCAAAAAATTCCTCCACTTCTACCTTAGTAGAACCTTCTGTGGGACCATAGGCACAAATAAGTCTCATTGTCCAGTTCCCCATTCTCATATTTGCCCACATTACTCTACTTGAGACTGACTGCCATTCAAGAAGATTAGCCTCGTATTTTGTGTTGAATACTATGGCTACTCCTTCTTTTCCTTGATTGTTATTGCCTGAATATAACATTTTGTATTTATTGCTCAGAAAGATCTCACCAGTTTTGGTCTTTTTTGTTTCAGTCACCCCTATTATGTCGATCTGGTACTTATCTAATTCCTCAGCTAGCTCCATTTCTTTGCCATTCAGGCTTCTTATATTGATAGTACCGATCTTTAACTCTGGTGATGTTGAGTTGGGGTTTGTTTTCAGATTTGTTCCAGTAGCTGACTTTTCGCTGTTCGCCCTGGTTCCCTGGCGAAAACAACTCGGGCCTTGTTTAACCGGGCGACGCCCCAGCCGGCATGAAATTTTGTCATGTTGTACCATCATTTTTTATTTTGGTTTAACCAATAAGAATACAATTTGGTCGGCTAAATCCCAAATTGCCAGCCCATCCTCGTTCGTTCAGTATCAAAGTAGATACCCAACAGGGTGCACCACGAGAAGGTGAGGATTGGACATTAGGTCAGAAGCCCTGGTCGGTTCTCCGCATTCCTTTAAAGGCTATGTAGAGGTCTCCTCTCAGTTATACAGCTTTGACCCTTAAGCACCCCTTGACCCTTTATGGTGGGAAGTCAGTTGAATGACGAGAGAGAGAGAGAGATGGGCTAAATGAGATGTAATACGTGAAATTGAAATGATTGGTTAGAAGTAGAACAGCTCATCAAGACCACAGATATGAAAGTTATTAAGAAAATCAGAAGTGATAAATGAAGATATCTGAAAAGAACTTGGCATTATTAATGTTCAAGAATGTATAAGCAGAGCTAATTTAAGGTGGTCACTTAAACAAAATGGAAGATAAAAGATTAGCCAAACAAGTGTTGAAGTATTTGTTTACAGACAAGTTGAAAAAGGAAATGATATCCACTTAGTTTTGAGCAGGATAAAAATGAATATCATTTTGAAAATTAGAATATGTACAAAAATCAAAGTCATGTTGCTTTCAGCTGTAAACTTAAATGTTATTGAATAAAATGCTCATAATTATAATAATGTTATGGCTGAGTTGGATAAAGGGAATGAATATACTATGATAATGTTGGATTTTTCTAAGGCATTTGATAGGATACCACACAATACTGTTGCTTAAACTAGAGAAGATGGGATTGGAATATAATCTATTGACTTGAATCAGAGGATGGTTGACAGACAGATATGGTAATCTCTTCTGCACTGTTCTGTAGATGATGCACCTTTAAAAGAGTCATATCTGGTGTCTCTCCAGCATGATTGGGTAAGGGATGGCTCCAGACTCCTCCCTGGGTTCGAGTATATTGACCTTATCAGGACGAGGATCAATACCCTGCCCACTTGAGTCCACACAGCTATGAGGTGGTGACGACTCAAACTGTAGGGCTGGCTGCCACTACAGTGAGACATTGTCTCATATAGCCCAGTGTTGTTTTCACAATCATGGGGTCTGTGTGTGGAGGCATGAATCCATGGTCTTCATTCTGAACAACAGCTTTAAGAATAAAGATTGGGAGACTGGGTTTGCATAAGCCAGACAGTGATTAAAAGAGATGGTGATTTGGGTAGTTGATGCCCAGGTGGTAGGAACAGGGTGCCCACTAGCCTGTAGCCATAATAATAATAAGGTAAACTATTATAAGAATAACCAAGATCTAGTTAGTAAGATATGGGAGAAGAATGGGGCAACTTCAAGGTTTACCAGCACCACCATCTCTTTACATGGCATATGGAGCACAGATAAGGACTAAAAACAGCTTGGACTTATGCAGAAGGATATAAAAGTACTTTCCTTGAGGGCCCTACAGGGCACACTGGTGGTGGCATGGCATTGCCACCAGAGAATGACTACAATAATAATTAGAACAGGCATAGGATAAAACATGTGTAAAAGCTTAGGCCTATATCAAGTCTGGATGAGATGTCTGGACATGATGTAAGGGTAGTCCTGCCCATAACCAGTACAAAGATTAATAAAAAAAAAAAAAAAAAAAAAAAAAAAAAAAAAAAAAAAAAACATTAAAAAATAACCAGTGGTGTACCTCAGGGTTCAGTCCTTGGGCCATTATTGTTCAATCTATACATTAATGACATTGAACAGGGTCTATCATCAGATTTGCAATTGTTTGCTGATGATGCGAAGATAGGCAGGGCAATCAGGGATGCTACTGATATTCAGCAATTACAAAATGATTTGAATAGACTGGAAATCTGAGCAAACAAAAATGGCTGTCGATTTAATGTTAGTAAGTGTAAAGTTATGCACTTTGGCGTGATTAGAGTTCCAGGGGCATATTATACTCTTTACTTTGTGCAGATGATGTTATCAAACAAATCCATCAAGTCTTTAGGATTCTTTAACTAAATTAAATAACTGCCACAACAAATTTGTCGTGAAAATCAGCTATAAATATGAAAATATGAAATAAAACAGGCAGTAACATTTTAAACATTAGCTATATTTTTAATTGGAGAGCTTGTAGAAAACCAAGTAAAACATTTCTGCTATTTAGGTGCAAGTTTTAATTTAGATAGAAATTAAATTCGAAAATAGATAATAGAATAAGTAAACCTGGTACAGTGGAAGCCTGTTGAATAAGGCTCCCACCATATTCAGGGCTCATTGACGGAGTCCATACATCTATCATACCTTCTCTTAATCTCACTCACACTAACACTTACCACTTCAACAGGCAAATTGTTCCTCACTCACTCACTCACTGCTCTGTGGGGAAAAAATCTAGCTCTTACTCCTTTCTTAACCATGCACAAACTTAACTTCCATGGAATGAAAAATTTCAATCTGACAATATTCTATAACATTATTTCAGGAGTTTATAGACCTCTGTTATATTATCCCACTTTCTCTTGTTTATCAGGGTTTGCACTCCACATATTCTTAATCTGTTCTCATCATCTCCCATAATCTTGATATAATCTTTGTAACTCTTTTTTGCACCCTTTCCACAGCTTCTTTATTCCTCTGTGACTCCAGAAGATCAAGCACACAGTAGTCCAGCTGTGATCTTATCCAAGTTTTTTAAAGACGCAAAATGGCTTCTTTATTCTTATATATCAATGGTCCTTTCAATATATTGCCATTATCCTGTGTGTTGTATTTGTAATTTTTGCTATGTGATCTTTGAACTTCAAATTCCTATCCATTTAACTACAAGATTTCCAGCCTAATCAGTTTCTGGTAGCATAATCCCATCAACATAATATGCCATTGGAAATCTCATCATGCCAAAATGTATAACTTTACATTACTAATGTTGAATTGACAGCCATTATAATTTTCCCACATTTCCAGCCTATTCAAATCATTCTGTAAGTGCTAGATATCAGTAACATCCCTGATTGCCCTGCCTCTTTTTGCATCCTCAGTGAACATTTGAGTACCTCACCAGATCTTTCTGAATATTATGAATTTAGAATGAACACACTAGTCACCTTAAGTCTGGCAGATTCACATCCACCATATACCACTTTCTAATAGCTGTCCATCAACCATCCACTTATCCAAGTCATGAGAGTA
Organism: Typopeltis vanoorti; assembly: GCF_054136105.1. Classification (NCBI taxonomy): domain Eukaryota; kingdom Metazoa; phylum Arthropoda; class Arachnida; order Uropygi; family Thelyphonidae; genus Typopeltis; species Typopeltis vanoorti. Next base: position 83,018,275 of record NC_143568.1, read on the forward strand.
TATTCCATTACCATATTCTCCTGTTTATGCAAATGCCTTATTAAAGTCCAGTATTATAGTATATCCATTCCTTTTATCTAACTCAGCCATAACTATTATAAAATATGATCACATTGCTAAAACATGATTGCCCTTGAATAAACTCATGTTGTTCTTTGCGGAGTTTAGCTTGTCTGTTGAGCCATTTCTGTATTTCAGTTTTTGCAAACTTCTTTAAGGTCTTTGCCACCACTTCAGAGGTGTTTGTACTGATAGGTTTGTAGTTAGACATATTGGTTTTTATAACACCCTTGTACAAACATACATTCCTTCCATTTCTGTAGTATTTTTCCTGATCTGAGACTCGAGTTATATGAACATGTCAAGAACCTAGCCAATTCAGCTGAATATTCCTTTGACATATGTGCTGATATTCGATCTGTCCCTACTGCCAAATTCTTATCCAGGTTATGCAACGACATTAGTAGGATTACATCATGGTACTTATACCTGGTTGATATATCTTAGCAAAGTGAGTACAGGTATCCCTTGCTTAATGTGGTGAAATTAATTGCAGCAATCCCTTGATATATGCAGCAAGAGTTTTGATTAACATGCCTTTAACCCTGCAGAGCTCGCAGCTGATCTGACAGATACATGTGAAATGTTTAATATAAATATTCTTACACAATTCAGTGTATAGCTTGGAGGTCATGAGTAGCTGTGCATTCATATGTTACAGTGATATTCCGCACTGTTTTTTGCTGTCAGTTTGGTTTAACACATGTCATGTAGAGGTTTGTGATATTTGACAGTAAATTGTATCTGAGAGATACCGCGACCTCCGGTGTCAGTATAGTATGGTTTAGTTGTCTTTTTTTTTTTTTTTTTAATTCTTTGTTCAATAATTTCTAGATTGTAACTGAAAAATAAATAAACCATCATGTATTACTGAAATGGAGAGCCAAAGACTTATTTATCATATATGTCCTCTAGGAGATGTATGCTTTACATTATGGAAAATACTAAGGAAAGTGATCTGGAGCTTACTCCACCTTTACGACGAGTTACCCATAAGGTGGCTTATGCTTGCATCTGCTGCAACGTTTATAGTTTCTGTGTATTTGGCACGAAACTCTTGTAGTTTCTATATTCAGCTATGAAATAATGTTGGATTCAATATTTATCATACATGTCCTCTAGGAGATATGCTTTACATTATGGAAAGTGATATGGAGCTTACTCCACCTTTACTAGGAGTTGCCCATAAGGTTGCTTATGCTTGCATCTGCCGAAACTTTTAGTTTCTATATATTCGCATGAAACTCTTGTAGTTTCTATATGCGGCTATGAAATAATGTTGGATTCAATATCCACTTAATTTGTACCATCATGTATTATATTTGCAGTGTTTTTTCTTTATGTTTTATTGCCTGTTTGCTGAGGTCTGGAGAGTCGTTTTGCTTGTTATCGTAGAATTTATGCCGATAAGAAAAAAACTAAAACTGTTCAAACAACTCTTGATAACTTCTTTTGATAAAAAAAGTGCAGTAAATAATGTAGGTACAAGTATTTATTAAACATTTACTTTGCATTCATTTTTTATCTTTCCTAAAAGAGTACCATATAAAACGATTTATTAATACAGTAATCGATCATGGGCAAATTGTAATTTTTACCATTGATTATTAGATTTGATTAACGTGATTCTGATATATGCGGTAACATCGAGGGATTAATTAACTGCATTAATCGAGGGATACCTGTACTCATTAACTGAACAATCTCATCAACTTTTGACAAAAGAGTACCATCTGCATTGTGTAAAGTTATTTTTCCACATTCACTTTTTTTTTTTTTTTTTTTTTACTTGCAGCATAATGATAAAATTATCTTTTCATTCTCATATTTAGCTTTCTACACAATACTCATTACTTTTCTGCCCTGCACTTTATATATTTCATAACTCCTTTCTTTCTTATTTTCACAATATTTTTTCCACATCATTATCTTCTTATAGATCTTGCTTAATAAAGTTACACATCCATTTCCCATTTCAATTTAATCTTATTTGTTCTTTTAATTCTGGGGATACATCCAAGTACAGCCTCATTTAAGCATTTTTCAAAATCTCCCGTGCATTGCTATATTTCCCATTTAGTGACTGATACCATGGGTTTAAAGATGGTATTCTCTTGAGTTGGTCATAATTTTGAACTTTCTAGTTCAGCATGTTACCTGTCCTAATTGGAACATCCATATTGCTACTTCCCAGAAAAGTACAGCATTATCTCTGTCACCAACTCGTGGTAAAATAGTCATATTCTTAACCGAGGCCTCTTCTGGTGCTCTAATCAAATCTAATGCACTTTTACCTCAAGTTCCTTCTTTCATGTACTGCTTGAGGAAGTTGTTTTGTAACAACTTAATAAATGCTCCTTCATTCTTATCTTGAGATTTTTCTTCTACCCAATCAATGTTTGGATAATTTAGGTTGCCCATAATGATTATTTATTTAGTACCCATCAGTGTAATTGGCCAATGCATTTCATCATCCCCAGTTGGATTGCCATGTCTGTAGCAACACCTTACCATATATATATATTTCATCCTGTTAACCTGTACTTCACACCAGAATAGCCTTAAACTTATCATTGCATGGGACATTATTATCATTATTGCTTTTGTGAGTTTACCCTTACTGGACTCAAGTCATCTGATATCATTGGTAGCATTCCCCCCCCCCCCTCTCCTCTGTCTTTTGTCATTCCTAAAAATGCTATACCCTTTACACCCGATCACAGTTGCAACATATGACTCTGATAGCCAAGCTTTGCTAATGCTTGGTTAGCAAGAAACTCAACCCCTTTGTTCCAAATGTTTCACATTTGTGTATAAACATACTGAGCCCCCCTTTCCAAACACACACACACACACACACACACACACACACCACTTTTTTCTTCTACTTAAATCTGCAGTCTGCTTTGCTCAGTTAGACAGTTTTCACTTTTTCCTCTCCAGAGCCCATCAAAGGTCCAAAACCTACATTTCCACAGATATATAACCATGCTTAATGGCATTCATACCATTATCATATCTGCATACTACAGATGAACTTACACGTTTTCATCATTTTTCCCATGATGACCTAGTATCCTTCACTCTCTGTATTAGGTCTCATCCCAATAATTTCTCCATGCTCCTGATACCAAATCCATTCAAATGTTAGCCTTCCCTCTTATACAAGTCATCATCAAACTAAACATCCATTTCTTCTACACAGCCTACACTTTGAATCATTTACTATTATAGTCTTCATTAAGTTGGTACTATCAATATCTCAGTGGCAAATCAACAATTTTTACTCTCTCACTTCTTCCAAACAGTCCTTATGAATCTTCTCTCATAATATATTTATTGCTATCACAATCCAACGAGAACTATCATCTCTTTTATTTAACAATATTATGTTAAAAGAGAGAAATTAGCCAAAGCATGAACTAGTGGTATACAGAAGAGTGCTTTGAACAAATTTGATAAGTTAGAAGTGGTTTAGAGGATCGAAATGTTAAAGCTGATTAAGTGAGAACTTCAAATAGTACAGCAATTTTTAAGAAAGTTTACTGGAATTTAGTCATGAAATCTTATCTTCAATTCATGTTTGGTTTATCCTTTGATTCTGTGCACTAAAACATGCTGTAATGAGGGAAATGGTGTTATATTTGCTATAGCATAGAAGAAGAATACAATAGAAAAGAGAAATGGAAAGCAGTTTTTATTATTTTATTTTTTAATGCACTCCTAATTAAATGTACTATATACTGGTAGAATTGCCTTCCAAAATCGAGAATATTATTATTATTATTTTCATTTTACTGGATTTCCATGGAATCCGGCAACTCATTGTAGGAGACCGAAATTAACCATTATACACACAAATTCTATTATACCTCTCCTCGAATCCATTCACCATCAGGGAACTCACAACAATTCTGGTAATCCATTCTACTCACTAACCGTTCTCCAAGCAGAAAATCTGGTCTGCACACACACTCCTACTAACCACTCTCTTACACAACTTCCACATTGCCTCTAGTTCTCTATTTGTTATATGTTGAAAAATTTTACTTGCATCAATTTTATAAAATCCCTTTAATGCCTTAAAAGTTTCTATATCATGTCCCCTCTTTCTACTTACCAACTAAACGTAATATTTTTCTGTCTTCCTAGCATAGGCGTTTTTCTCCTGAATTATTTGACAGATTACAAGAATTAAGTAAACTGTTAATTATGAGTCATTATTATAATTTTTATATTCTAAAATCCTTTGCTAATAAAGTTAGTTGAAATAGACCGAGCTTTGCATTTTTTAATGGTATGCATTTTTGCACACCTTCTTACTACTACCATGCTTATGCTACATGCATTTCAGACTGTGTCAGACTGACAGTGTATGTCTAGCTTTTATACTGTATACGTGTATTGTATATGTCCATATACAATACATAAAATAAAAGTATGCAATTTATAATGCATACTTTTGAAAATTTTTAAAAGTATGCATTATAAATAACCATGACAGATACAAATACAGTGTCAAAATATATAAATTTAAGAACAGCTGAGACATTCACCATAACTGTGGCATACATATATTTAATGTTTTTTAAGAATTTTTAGTTTTGTTGATTTTTTGTAATTATTTATCACATTTAACTTTTATAACTTGTATTATATTTCAGTTAAGAATAAACTACAAAAAAAAAAAAAAGGCAGAAAAACTCATGAAAAAACTTGATGCTTGTTAGTAAAATTTTCACTGATGTTTCATACACACATCACACATATACAGCACAAAAATGAAGTGGAACTTAAATGATAACAGAAAATTCTAAAAAGTGCCACCTTAGTAGCTAGTGTAAGATAAAAATTGTCAATATTTTCCTGACTTAAAAGCTGATTTAAAAATTACAATGTCCCATAAAGGAGATAAATACAGACCATTGGATCGGATTAGGTTAAGATAGTGGAGCAACGTTTTACAGGTTTCCTTATAAAGGCATTATATAAGAAATCAGCTTTTATGAAAGATTCCAGGTACACACTCTACCAAGCCTACAGTTCACTTAAATAACAGAAGAATTTTCTTATAGAATGTCTTTATAAGGAAACTTATGAAATGTTGCTACATTGTCCTAACCTAAACAGATTCAATGGTCTGTCTATATTTATCTCATTTATGGGAGATGATACTTTTTAAATCAGCTGATTTTTACTAACTTTTAATTATACATAATTTTACACACACACATACAGAGAGAGAGGGAGAGAGAGTAGTCTCCCCTTATCTGCAGGGAATACGTTCCAAGATCCCCAGTGGATACCAGAAACCGCAGATAGTACTGAACCCTATATATATATATATATATATATATATATATATATACACATTTTTTCCTATACATACCTATGACAAAGTTTAATTTATAAATTAGGCACAGTAAGAGATTAACAACAATAACTAATAATAAAATAGAACAATAAAATAGAATATAACAATATACTATAATAAAAGTTATATGAATGGAATCTTAGCAACCTCAGCATATTACTATTTTTCTTTTCTTCTGAAGTAGAGAGCTTTCACCTTTTAACTTAAAGGAAGCACATTATGGCTTCTCTTTGGCATATCTGAATTGCCAGCATCTTGTGCTTTGGGGCCATTATTAAGTAAAATATAGGTTACTTTGAACACAAGCACTGTGAATACTGCAGCAGTCAATATGATAACTGTGGAAAAGTGTAAAGTTATGCATTTTGGGATGCAAAGATTACAAGCTGTGTACCACATTGTGATGATACTCTACTCCAGTAAATTGATGAAGCCAGTGATTTGGGGGATAGTATCGGATAGAGAGCTGAAGTTTAGAGGGCATGTTGCTAAAGTTACCAGGGTAGTGCACTGGATTATATGGTTATTGAAGAACACACTAGCAACCAAAGATAAGGGAGTTATTATTCCTCTTTATAAAATCTTGATGCAACCACATCTGGATTATTGTGCTCAAGTCTGGTCACCTGGGTTTCTTGGGGGATGAGAAAGTGGTGGTGAAGATCCAGAGGTGAGTGGTCTGTGGAATGCTCCCTATGAGAATAGATTGGAGTTTGTGGATTTCAAAAGTTGGTTAATTGGCATAAAAAGGGGGGGGGATATAATAGAAACATTTAAGTTACTCAAAGGATTTTATAGGATTGATGCAAGGGAAATGTTTTGGAACTTGGCTAGTGTAGGCAGAACAAGAGGTCATTCCTAGAAGTTAGGCAAGGGGTATAGTTAATAAGGGTGTGAGGACTATATTTTTCACTTGGAGAGTGGTGAATAAATGGAATGGGTTGCAGTGGTTTCAAGGAGACGTTTGATAGATATTGTTGATGATAGTTTAGGACTCCATGTAGATGCCCATGGAATAATGATTAATAATACGGGGTGTTTAAGGTTTAAAGCTATATCACTGAAAGGAGACCTCCACATAGCCTTTAAAGGAATGCAGAAAACCAACCATGGCTTCTGACCTAATGTCCAATCCTCACCTTCTCGTGGTACCCCCTGTTAGGTATCTACCTGGATACTGAAGGAACGAGGATGGGCTGGCAATTTGTACTCTTATTGGCTTAAACCAAAATATAGAATGATGGTACAACACGACAGAATTTCGTGCCATCTGTGGTGTTGCCCGATTAAAGAAGGCCCCCGTTGTTTTCTCCAGGGAACCAGCACAAACAGCGACAAGTCAGCTACAGGAACAAATCCTAAAACCTACCCTAACTCAACATCACCACAGTTCAGTATCGATACTATCAACATAAGAAGCCTGAATGACAGATGAGGAATTGGATAAGTACCAGATCAACATAATAGGAGTGACTGAAACAAAAAAAAAAGGCAAAAACTGGCGAGATCTTGCTGAGCAATAAATACAAAATGTTATATTCAGGCAGTCACTATCAAGGAAAAGGAGTAGCCATAGTACTCAATACAACATATGAGTCTAATCTTCTTGAATGGAAAGCAGTCTCAAGTAGAGTGATGTGGGCAAATATCAGAATGGGAAACTGGACAATGAGACTTATTTGTGTCTCTTGTCCCACAGAAGATTCTACTAAGGTAGAAGTGGAGGGATTTTTTGAGGCTTTAGAGAAAGCAATTGAAACAATGAAAAAGGAAAAGTTGGTCCTTGTTGGGGATCTAAATAGCAGAGTAAAAAATGATTGTCAGACATACAAAAATATTTCAGAAAAATTTGGAGAAAAGAGAAAAGTTAATAATAATGGCAAAAACATGTTGGATTTCTGCTCAGGACATGGACTAGTTATTACTAACACCATGTTCCAACATAAAAATGTACACAAATTCACATGGAGAGAAGAGGCAAGGAATAAGAAAAGTCTCATTGACTATGTTATTGTCGATAGTGAAGTGTACAGAGGATTTGAAATTGAATGTGATCACCATTTAGTCTTGAACAGAATAAAATTGAATTTCATATTGAAAAGAATAACATGTAAGAAAGTTTTTAAGCAAATGAAAGTTGAGTAGCTCTCAGAGGTGAACTATAGACAAAAATACACAAACATGATTGAAGAAAAAAATGAAAGAATTTGAGAACAGGAACCAAACCTTGGAGATTCAGTGGCAAGCCTTGAAGAAAACCCTGATTAATTCAGGCAGAGAGGCATGTGGTGAAGTTGTCTGCAAGGATAGAAAAATCAGAACTCCATGGTGGACACAGGAAGTTAAAGAGGCAGTGAAGGAAAAGAAGAAAGCATATCAAAAGTTCCTGGCAAATAAGTCAGTTTTTGCTCTTAGAGAATGCAGAGACAAATATAAGAAAGCTAAACACTGTGTAAAACTAGCTAAAACAAAAGTCATGGGAGGACTTTGGCAAGAACATAGAAAATAAATATCAAGAAGGTGGCAAAATATTCTGGAGATTGTTGAAGAAGCTTAGAAATGGAGGAAAGAGTGCTGTAAAAGGACTTAGAGATGATAAAGGTGACATGAAAGCAGGAGAAAAAGATATCCTTGAAGTATGGAGTAATTATTTCGAAAAATTGTTAAATGAAACAAGCAGTGATGACAACACAGTGGTAAAAAAACACTGGCCAGGTGCAGTCAGTAATACATATCCATACTTGAAGTAGAAAAAGCCATCAAAAGCCTGAAATGTGGAAAGGCAGCAGGAGTAGATGATATTCGACCAGAAATGCTCAAGTATGGAGGTATAAAAGTCTTACAGTGGCTGCACTGCACAATTCAGAAGTCCTGGACAGGGGGACGAATTCTGGGTGATTGGAGTTGAGCTCTCATATTACCCATATATATAAAAAGGGAAATAAATTGAATGTGAGAATTACAGAGGTATTTCCCTACTGAGTGTTCCTGGTAAGATTTATGCAAGTATACTTGAGAAACGGTTGAGAAGAATTTTAAAAGAGAAGCTTGGTAAAGAACAAGCTGGCCAAATGGAGGCTGTCAGGATCAGATCTTCACTTTACGACAAATAGTTGAGAAAACATGGGAATATAACAAAGATCTGTATTTAAGTTTTGCCAATCTGGAAAAGGCATATGACAAGGTACTAAGAGAGAAGTTATTCGAAATGCTGCAGTTATGTGGTGTCAATGGGGCTTTATATCAAGCAATACTTAGTCTTTATTTGAGTTGTAAGTCAACAGTTAGAATTGAAGTACAGGAAGGTGGTTTTTAATGTTAAATCTGGTGTCAGCAAGGATGTACAGGTATCCCTTGCTTAACGCAGTTTTGATTAATGCAGTGAAATTGCGGCAATCCCTTGATATGCGGCAAGAGTTTTGATTAATGCGCCTTTAACCCTGCGTAGTTCACAGCTGATCTGACAGAAACATACAAAATGTTTAATATAAATATTCTTACACAATTCACTGTATAGCTTGGAGATCATGAGTAGCTGTGCATTCATATGTTGCGAGTAATATTCCGCACTGTTTTTTGTTGTCAGTTTGGTTTAACAGATGTTATGTAAAGGTTTCTGATATTTGACAGTAAATTCTATCTGAGAGATACCGCGACCTCCGATGTCAGTATTGTATAATTTTTTTTTAATTGTTTGTTCAATAATTTCTAGATTGTAACTCAAAATAAATAAACTATTGTGTATTCCTGAAATACAGAACCAAAGGCTTATTTATCATACATATCCTCTAGGAGATGTGCTTTACATTATGGAAAATACTAAGGAAAGTGATCTGGAGCTTACTCCACCTTTACTACGAGTTGCCCATAGGGTTACTTATGCTTGTATCTGCCGAAACTTTTAGTTTCTATATATTCGGCACAAAACTTGTAGTTTCTATATTCGGCTATGAAATAATGTTGGATTCAATATCCACTTAATTTGTACAATCATGTATTATATTTGCAGTGTTTTTCTTTTTGTTTTATTGCTTGTTTGCCGAGGTCTGGAGAGTCATTTTGCTTGTTATCGTAGAATTTATGCCGATAAGAAAAAAACTAAAACTGTTCAAACAACTCTTGATAACTTCTTTTGATAAAAAAATTGCAGTAAATAATGTAGGTACAAGTATTTATTAAACATTTACTTTGCATTCATTTTTTATCTTTCCTAAAAGAGCACCATATAAAACGAATTATTAATACAGTAATTGATCATGGACGAATTGTAATTTTTACCATTGATTATTAGATTTGATTAACGCGATTTTGATATATGCGGTAACATCGAGGGATTAATTAACCATGTTACTCGAGGGATACTTGTACATTATCCCCCTCTGTTATTCATTATCTTTGTGGATCACATTATGAAAGAAAGTGGTATTAAACCTGATATCAAAATTGGGGATGTTAATCAGCTTTTTGCTTTATGCAGATGATGTTATACTTCTAAATAAATCCACTACATGTCTGCAAGATTCCATGACCAAAGTGAATAACTGTTGTAATAGATATGGTATGAAGGTCAGCATCGCAAAGACAAATGAAAATAGGCAGAAACCTTGAAAAGATCAACTGCATTGTGAATGGAGAACATATAGAACAAGTAAAACATTTCAGCTACTTAGACATGATTTTTAGTGAAGATTGTAAATTAAATATGGAAATTGACAACAGAATCAACAAAGCCGGTATGGTAGGAAGTCAACTGAATAAATTTATATGGAATAAGAGAAAAATTAGCTGTATTCAAGACAATGTTTAAACCAATTTTAACTTATATATCTGTGAGCTGGGTTAGAAGTAAAACACTTGACCAATGACTAGAGACTACAGATATGAGAGTCCTGAGAAAGATTAGGGCAAGAACAGATGGCATCAATGGCAATATCATATTAAAAATGAGAATATTAGGAAAGAACTTGACATTGTCAGCATCCAGGAATGTGTTAGCAGAGCTAATCTCAGATGGTATGGTCACTTAAACAGAATGGGAGAGGAAAGATTAGCAAAAGAAGTGTTCTCTGTGTGGTTGGCAGGAAAAAGACCCAGAGGAAGACTAAGATATAAGTGGATTGATACAGTAAGAAGTGCCTTAGAAGATAGAAATACATGGTCTGATAATATCAGTCTTGACAGGTAACAGAATGATTTGGAGGAAAATTGTAGATAGGAAGTTAGTAATAATGTAATTGCTCATGTAGTACTATCATATCCTGTACACCCCTTGAGGATATATATATATATATATTAGGAATTTGATAATGATAATTAATAATAACCGAAATGGTTACTAAGTGACTAATGGGTGGGTAGCAGTGCAGTATGGATATACTGGACAAAGGGATGATTTACATCCCGGGCTGAACGGAGCAAGATTTCATCATGCTACTCAGAATGGCATGCAATTTAAAACTTATGAATTGTTTATTTTTGGAATTTTCCATTTAATACTTTTAGACCAGTGTTACTGTTGAAGGCAAACCTGCAGATAAGGGGAGGGACTACTGTATATGTGTGTGTGTGTGTGTGTGTGTGTATACACATTGTTTAGTTAGGAAAATATTGACATTTTTGTTATTTTGCATTAGCTACTTAGGTGACACTTTTTAGAATTTTCTGTTATTTAATTACGATTCCATTTTTGTATTGGAGTTCCTTCTTTTGTAGTTTATTCTTAATATGCCTACTTATAGTATTCCAATCTTAAAGTGTATATTTCTGTTGTTATTATTGTGTATGTATAATTTTCATTAAAATTTTTTTTTTTCTTCCCATAAAAATTAAGTGAAAAAGAAATCTCACAGAATCATGGTTTTGGTGGTTGGCACCCCTGTCTAATGCAATTGATATTGCATTAGAGTTAAGGGTTAAATAATAAATTTCAAGCCACTTCATGACTACTTAAGCTGGTGTAGTCACCTGGTGAGAGATTTTTAAAACCATATCAAATAATGACATTCAGAAACCTTCAAATATCCATCATAGTGAGATTCAAATTTTCTGGAGCGTGTGACAGTATCCACTTACCCTGTATGCTAGATTAGTTTCATCATAAACAGGATGTTTATTTTTGTGTTATTTATTTATTTTTTCTTTTTCAGGGACATTGTGCAATGTTAAATGATGGTTGCTGGCATCCATGGGAAAGAGAAGAATTTTTGACTTGTTCTAATGATGGGTATGTTTTTATTTATCTTTGTTTAGATTTCATCTTAATTGTGGCAAGTAAAAATAAATCTTTTTTTTTCTCTCTTTTTAGAATTGAACCCTATTTTAGTGATTGTTTTAACAATTTATGTGTATGACTACTTAATATTTATTAGGTAGTTATTTATTTATATTATGTTCATCTTCTAAGGTATTAGACTTCTATCTAAATGTATTGGTTTATTACAACTATAACTTACCTATTTTTAAATATTTGACCATTAATCATAGGTTTGAGGAATTTGTTCTGCCAACATAGTGTTAATTACATTCTTTTTGTCAGGGGGAACCCAAGTTTTTTTGGGGTTTTTTTCATATGAACAAATTCCATCTCCTCTGTATGAAATAGACCAACATAAGTTCAAAGTTCTTTTTATCTTGTATAACATTTGAATGCTGTTCTTTTCAACCACAGCACATTTCATTTTTCAAATGATGCACAAAGGCACTCCTTATTGTTTTTATTTAAATTCCAGTTTATGTTCAGTGATTATAAATTAAGATCTGTGTCTTCAAAAAAAAGCAAAATGATGGTTTTTTTTGGATACAATTTCTATAAAAACATATTTTTTTTATTAATATGTTTTTTTATTAGCTATTAGAAAATGTCTAAAATTCTCCTCTTATTAATTTGCAGAACACAACCTCACTGTTTTCAGGCAGACTTTACATTATTGCATTTATCCTCCACTTTTAAAATGATGCATACCAGACCTAATATTCATTAAAACTGCCAAATAAATATTTGTGTCTTTCTCCACATGGTAACAAAAGACTAGATTCACATTTTATCGTGATCATTATCATTTTCTGATATGTAATCTCAGGGACTATACAGGATGTTTCTTGTCAACAGTTTTCTTACAAATTAATCTAATAGTTATCCAATTTTACATTTTTGTTTTCTAAGGCATCATAAACTGCACCATTCTGCCTAGACCTTGGTCTTCCTCTGGGTTCTTTCCCTTGCAGTTTTTGCCAAATCATTCATTCATTCTTTTCATATCATTTTACAGTAGTTCTTCCATATTATCAAGTTATTCTCCGTTATCTTTATTGTTGTTATGGTTCTGCCATTGATGTCATCAACAATCCACATTTTCTTCAGAGCTGTCGTATCTATGGTCTATAGTCTTTGATCAACTCTTTTATTTTAGTTCAACTTTCAAAATAAGTTAAAATCAGTTTGAATGCAGTTTTGTGTATTGGAATTTTGTCTAATTTTTCTCATCATCATCAAATTCCTGACATGTACCCTCAAGGGGTGTACAGGATATGATACTACTACATGAAAAATTTACATCATTACTACCTTCCTATCTAAAATTTTCCTCCAAATCAGTCTGTTACTTGTCAAGACTCCAACATTATCAGATCTTATATTTCTATCGTCTAAGGCACTTTGTACCGTATCCATCCACCTATATCTTGGTCTTCCACTGGGTCGTTTTGCTGCCAACCTGGCAGAGAACACTTGTTTTGCTAATCTTTCCTCGCCCATTCTGTTTAGGTGACCGTGCCACCTGAGATTAGCTCTGCTAATCTCAGGTGGTACGGTCACCTAACGCATTCCTGGATGCTGACAATGTCAAGTTCTTTCCTAATATCCTCGTTTTTAATATGATATTGCCATTGATGCCATCTGTTCATGCCTATAATCTTTCTCAGGACTCTCATATCTGCAGTCTCTAGTCTTTGGTTAAGTGTTTTTACTTGTGACCCAGCTCTCAGATCCATAAGTTAAAATTGTTTTGAACACTGTCTTGTATGCAGCTAATTTAGTGTTTTGGCTAATTTCTCTCTAATTCCATATAAATTTATTCAGTTGACTATCTACCATTCCAGCTTTGTTGATTCTGTTGTCTATTTCCATATTTAATTTACCATCTTCAGTAAAATTCGTGCCTAAGTAGCGGAAATGTTTTACTTGTTCCACAGGTTCCCTGTTCACAACACAGTTGACATTTTCAACAATTCTACCTATTTTCATTGCCTTTGTCTTTTTATTGCTGACCTTCATACCATATCTATTACAAGTTATTCAATTAAGTCAGAGAATCTTGCAGACTTGTAGCAGGTTTATTTAGAAGTATAATATCGTCTGCATAAAGCAAAGAGCTGACATTACCATCTCCAATTCTGATGTCATGTTTAATACCACTTTCCTTCATAATGTGATCCATATAGATAATGAATAACAGAGGGGATAATGTACATCCTTTTCTCACACCAGATTTAACATTAAACCATCTTCCTGTATTTCCTTCAATTCTGACTGCTGGCTTACAACTCAAATAAAAACTAAGTATTGCTTGATATAATGCCCCATTGACACCATATAACTGTAGCATATTGAATAGCTTCTCTCTCTTGGCACCTTGTCATATGCCTTTTCCAGATCAACAAAACTTAAATACAGATCTCTGTTATATTCCCATGCTTTCTCAACTATTTGTCGTAAAGTGAAGATCTGATCCTGACAGCCTCTATTTGGCCTGAATCCAGCTTGTTTTTCACCAAGCTTTTCTTCCACAATTCTTCTCAACCGTTTCTCATGTATGCTTGCATAGATCTTGCCAGGAACACTCAATAGGGAAATACCTCTGTAATTCTCACATTCAGTTGTATTTCCCTTTTTATATATGGGTACTATTAGAGCTCTACTCCAAGCATCGGGAATTCGTTCCTCTGTCGAGGCTTTCTGAACTATGCAGTACAGCCACTGTAAGACTCTTATACCACCATACTTCAGCATTTCTGGTCGAATATCATCTACTCCTGCTGTCTTTCCACATTTCAAGCCTTTGATGGCTTTTTTCTACTTCAAGTATGGATATGTATTCCTGACTGTATGCCTGTTGAGTGTTTTTTACCACTATGCTGTCATCACTGCTTGTTTCATTTAGAAGTTTTTCAAAGTAATTACTCCATACTTCAAGGATATCTTTTTCTCCTGTTTTCATGTAATCTTTATCATCTCTAACTCCTTTTACAGCATTCTTTCCTACATTTCTTAGCTTCTTCAACAACTTCCAGAATATCTTACCACATTCTTGATATTTATTTTCTATTCTCTTGCCAAAGTCCCCCCATGACTTTTGTTTAGCTAGTTTTACACAGTGTTTCGCTTTCTTACATTTGTCTCTGTATTCTCTAAGAGCACTTTGAGAATACAGAGACAAATTCTCTGACTTATTTGCCAGGAACTTTTGATATGCTTTCTTCTTTTCCTTCACTGCCTCTTTAACTTTCTGTGTCCACCTTGGAGTTCTGATTTTTCTATCCTTGCAAACAACCTCACCACATGCCTCTCTGCCTGAATCAATCAGGGTTTTCTTCAAGGCTTGCCACTGAATCTACAAGCTTTGGTTCCTGTTCTCAAACTCTTTCATTTTTTCTTCAATAATCTTTGTGTATTTTAGGCTACAGTTCACATCTGAGAACTGCTCAACTTTTATTCGCTTTAAAACTTTCTTACATGTTATTCTTTTCACTATGAAATTCCATTTTATCCTGCTCAATACTAAATAGTGATCGCTTCCAATTTGAAATCCTCTATACACTCTGGTGTCCTGACCCATAGAGAAAACATCACTATCAACAATAACATAGTCAATGAGACTTTTCTTATTCCTTACCTCTTCTCTCCATGTGAATTTGTGCACATTTTTATGTTGGAACATGGTGTTAGTAATAACCAGTCCATGTCCTGAGCAGAAATCCAACAGGTATTTGCCATTATTATTGGCTTTGCTCTTTTCTCCAAATTTTTCCAAAATATTTTTGTATGTCTGACAATCATTTCCTACTCTACTAATTAGATCCCCAACATGGACCAACTTTTCCTTTTTCATTGTGTCAGTTGCTTTTTCTAAAGCATCAAAAAATTCCTCCATTTCTACCTTAGTAGAGCCTTCTGTGGGACTACTGGCACAAATAAGTCTCATTGTCCAGATCCCGATTCTGATATTTGCCCACATCACTCTACTTGAGACTGCTTTCCATTCAAGAAGATTAGCTTCATATTTTGTGTTGAATACTATGGCTACTCCTTCTTTTCGTTGATTGTCATTTCCTGAATATAACATTTTGTATTTATTGCTCAGAAAGAACTTGCCAGTTTTTGCCTTTTTTTTTTTTTTTTTCAGTCACCCCTATTATGTCGATCTGGTACTTATCTAATTCTTCAGCTAACTCCATTTCTTTGCCAATCAGGCTTCTTATATTGATAGTACTGATCTTTAACTCTGGGGATATTGAGTTGGGGTGTGTTTTAGGATTTGTTCCAGTAGCTGACTTTTCGCTGTTCACCCTGGTTCCCTGGCGAAAACAACGTGGGCCTTGTTTAACTGGGCGACGCCCCATCCAGCATGAAATTTTGTCGTGTTGTACCATGGTTTTCTATATTGGTTTAAGCCAATAAGAATACAATTTGGTCGGCTAAATCCCAAATTGCCATCCGATCCTCCTTCGTTCAGTATCCAGGTAGATACCCAACAGGGTGCGCCATGAGAAGGTGAGGATTGGACATTAGGTCAGAAGCCCTGGTCGGTTCTCCACATTCCTTTATAGGCTATGTGGAGGTCTCCTCTCAGTTATACAGCTTTGACCCTTAAGCACCCCAACTTATTCATAAATAAAAAGTTATTCAGCCAGCCTGCTTCTGACTATACTAAGTTTGTTATTCTCACTATATTAACCATTGTATTAACTATTTGCAGTGTTTAACAAAAATGTTCCTAAATTGAAAATGCAATTAATATTTTCCATGTTCATACCTGTTTTCATAGTTTAACTGTTTTTTTCTGTTCTTCATGTCAAAATTGCTTACAAAGTTATTCAGATTCGTTAATCTTGGAGCTCTTTAATATATTTATTTTTAGAAGCATAACATCATCTACTTAAAATAAAGAACTGAGTTTGATATCTTTGATGTTGATATCAGAATGAATTTTACTTTCTTTCATAGTTTGATTCACATAAATGATTATTAACAGTGAAGATAGCATGTACTTATATATTACACCTGATTTTACATCTATCATCTTTCTTTGCATTGCTCTGTATAATGCTTCATTTATGTGATATAATTGTAATGCCTTGACAAGCTTTTCTGTCTACACTTTATCATATGCCGTTTTCAGATTTGCAAAACTTAAATTCAGATCCTTGTTTTCTTTCCATGTTTTCTCACATCTTTCTCTTAAAAATTTGTTCTGAATCCAGCTTGTTCTTCCTCATGTTTGCCTTTCACAGTCTTTCTTAGCCTATTCGTGAATATGCATGCATACTTGAAACAATCTGTAGGGAAATTCCTCTAATTCTCACATTCAGATACATTTCCTTTTTTAAAAAAGATGGTATTATGAGAGTTTTGCTTTGCATCATCCAGAATTTGATCTTCTGATCATGCTTCAGTTATGCTGAATTATTTTACCATGAAATGCAAAACTATAGAACAGTAATGCTAATTTCAAATGGAAGTAAAATAATCAAAGAAAGAATTAGTAATCACTTGAAGGTTAAGGGAAGAGACACCAGAGATCAGATCTCAAATCTCAGATACCTTATTGAGAAATCAGGAGAGTTCATTAGCTCTTCTTATCTATGCTTTATTGACTACACAAAAGCTTCATTTGCATAAATTGGAAACTGTTGTAGGAAATAATGTCTTAAGTCTGGCTTTTTTCAACATTTTATACAGTTAATAATATGTTAACTTTATAACACTAACAAAAGTACAGTAAGAATTGATACTACATTATCAGATTGGTTCTATTTACAAAATGGAATACGACAATGTTGTATTCTATCTCCTGAACCCTTCAGTCTCTTTTGGTGAGGAGATCGTTAAGAAATCTCTGGATGGCTGGAATAGAAGCATATTGATTCTTATATGCATATTGATTCTTATAGATTGAAGCTTAAGAATCAATAATATAAGATATGCTGATGATATAGTACTAATAACAGAAAATGACATAAATGAATTCTTTGGAAGTGATTCTTTCAAATAATGGAGTGGCATAGCTTAACATACGGACTCAAGATTAACATAATTAAAACAAAACTGATGATCCTTGATAGGAATCATAATGAAACACGATCAGTAAGATAGAAAAATTAATCAGTTTATCTATCTGGGCTCATTGCTCTCTGCCAATGGGGGTCGCTAAGGAAGTAAGAAGATAAATTACAATAAAAAGATCAGCATCAACTCAACTGACAGGAATCTGGAAGGATGGAAAAATATCTACCAATACAAAGATCAGACTGGTTAGGTTATAAAAAGAAAATATAAAAATTCATCATTAATTCCCTGTGGTTCTTTCTGATTCAGAGTCCTGAACGCTGAACAAGGTTAAGAAGAAGATCGATGCTTTTGAAATGTGCACCTGGAGAAGGATGCTTTGAATGCCTTGGCCGGAGAAAAGAACCAATCTGAGCATTAGAGACCAACTGAATCTTGAAATGAGTCTCTGCAACATGGTGGTGAGAAGAATCCTGAAATATTTCAGACACATCTCAAAAAGAGAGGGATCTCAAGAAAAACTCTTTCTGCAGGGCAATGCTAGGAACTAGAGGAAGTGAGCAGGCCCCATGAGAGATGGCTAGATCAAATTTCTGCTCTAACTGGACTAGGGTGAAGAATTGGAGAATGCATTAAAATGACAGAGACAGGTAGAGAAGACTAATACATCATATTAAAAGTTCTCAGCCATGGTGAGATTGACTAAGAATATTGTGATCTTATAGCTTCTATTAAAGCTGCTTCTTCACGTTTCTGAGCTTTTCCTACCTCCAGTACCAAAATGAATGTATGACCAAATTATTTCCAGATATTTTAATTTATTTAATTTTTCAGAGGCATTACTTCTTATCTCTAAATTCTTAGCTTCTTCAATAGCCTTAGATTTTTTGGCTGCCTTCTTGAACAAAATTCTTCGAGAAAAAAAAAAGTTGTATTTTTTGTTTCATTACTTAAATGTAACTTACATTTTTCTCTATATTCATTTACATTTCTCTATATTCATCTAACCTAACCTATACTTAATAACTTACTGGCTGTTTAGTTTCCTTCAGTTTGCCATTTATGCCAGTCTGATCAATTAGGAACATTTTTGTTAAACACTGAAAATCGAAGGTGGTTTAGTCACTTTAACAGAATGGTTAGCAAAACGAGTGTTTTTTTGCTGGGATGGCAGAAAAAGACCCAGACCAAGTGAATTGACACAGTTAGAAGTGCCTTGGAAGACTGAAATATAAAATCTCGTGATCTTGTAGTCTTGACAGATAACAGATTTCTTTGGAGGAAAATTGTCAATAGGAAGTTGTTAATGATGTGAACTTTTCATGTGGTACTATCATAATATCCTCTACACCTCCTGAGGATACATATCAGGCATTTGATGACTAGTTATAGAAAGAAAATATAAAAGTTCATCATTGTTGGATCTTATCCTCAAATGCTGGGATACCATAAGGCTCTGTTTTTTGTTGTTTTTTTCTTTCTGTATATCAGAGACCATCTCCAATTGACTACAAATCTATTCCAGTTTTGTTGTAACTGTACATTGCACGCTCTTCTTTGAAAAACCTTGCATAATAAATCGCCACACTTTCAGAACATCAACTTCTATTATTACCTTAGTTGTTGATCTCTAAACAATCTTTCACAGCTAGTAAATTTTATTTTATTTATCACTAAAATGAATTTTTTTTTTTTTCTTTTTTTTTTTTTTTGACAATACCCAAATCTTTGGACAAGATATTTTTTTTATTGGGATAATGCTTATCTTTAATTTTCTTGATATAAACATAACATTATAAGCATTGTCCTTGCATCTGTAACCAAAAAGTTAGATTTTCTTTCTTTTTCCATGATATTGCTTTCTTTTTTGAACAGCTACTAAATCTTTACACATCCATCCACCATTGAATGCTGTTCTCGCATTCAGCTTCCACATCACAAAACATATATTTCTCTCTCTTTTCTTGCAGTTTTCCTCCTATCTGTGGTACTATTGGACTCTAGATTAACCATCTTCTTATGTTTGGGATTACCATTAACCTTGAGTTTACTTGTGTGTCTTGTATTTGTTCCTGATTTTAATAATTGAAACAAAAATACTTGTTAGTATTTATAGCATTCTCATTCATTAATTTTGCATTTTGGTGTGCTTAAGATGGAATTTAGATTCTTGGAAGACTGAGAAATATAAGATCTGATGATCTTAGAGGCTTGACAAATAATAGATTTAGATTAATTTGGAGGAAAATTGACTGAAGCAGTATGTGGAGATGGTGTGATTCATGACAAATGCATGGTTGAGACATTATTATTATTACATCACACCTACAGAGAGTCCTCAGACTCGTCGAGGGAGGGCATCTACTCTTCATCTCACTACTCCACCAACCTTGATCATCCAGTGCCATCTACCGCTGACTACCACCACTAGTACTTTCACAGACGATCACAAACATCCATGCCCGCTGCGGGATTCGAACCCGCAGCCTTTTGGCTGGAGAGCTGATACGCTAGCCACTTGGCCAACCAGGCCAGCTGGACACATGGATATGAAGCTATTCAATATTTGTTTTTTGTAATGTGGTGTAGAGGGAGTTGGTAGTTACTGTTATTTCCTTGTGATTTATTTAAATTTATAACCAATAAAATGGATTTTGATGAAGAATGCCTTTTATTTGAAAATGAAGAATATAATTTGAGCAATTCAGAGGATGAATGTTCTGATTTTAGCTTTTCAGAAAGTTTTTCAAATGTATCTGAATATCTAAGTTACATCCGCTCATAGCATGAGGTACAAACCTAGATTCTGCTCCCCAGGATTTCCCCTCGTGGAAAATCCCTGGGACTTTTTTTCAATTTTATTTTATTTTATTTATTTATTTGTTGTTGATAAATCAGTTTATGGAATATTTGAAGAAACAAATTATTATGCTTTACAAAAGACCATCAGAGTTTGGACGCTTACTTTATTAGTCTTTTTTGCAATAGCAATGCTACAGGGAATTGTTTATATATTTAATTACTGGCTCTATTGGACTAAGAAGACCTACACAGATACCCCCATTCTTTTGAAACAACATGTCACTAAACAGGTTTTGGCTACTGAAGAAATGACCTTGATGTTCATCTCCATCAAAACTAAACATTTTTCCATTATGTGAACACTTGAACAAAAAATTCAAATCAATAGCTCAGAAATGGAGGAATGAATACTGCAAAAGGAATCAAAGATGATAAATATGACCACTATTCATGAAAGTCGCATGTTTTATAAAGGTCATTTCACTCAGTGCAGTATAGCCCATTGAAAAGAGCTAGATTAAGAATAAAGTTTTATATGCTGTGTAAATCAAAGTCAGATTATATTTGGGCTACTAAAATTTATACAGGAAAGGGCAACTCCTTATATTTTCACAAACTGTTATGACTTTGATGAAACCTTTATTAGAAAAGGGTCATACCTTGACTATTGACAGTTGTCAGTAGTCAAATAATACATCATCTCCTCAGCTAGCAGATATCTTGATGAAGCACTAAACAGACACATATGGTATGTTTAAGTTAACAAAGAAGAAACTGAAAAGAGTTTAAACAATAGCATTACAGCAAAACAAGGTAACAGTAATTGAATGGAAAGATAAATGCAATGCGACTCTACTTTCAGCAGTTCTTTCATCTCAAATGAAGGAACGTTGTTGTAAGGCCATAGATACTGTCACTCCCCCCCACACACACACGTGCGCATTGTAGCTGATTATAATGGTTGAAGATGATCGTGTTGATTAGATTCTGTCAGTATACTCCATAAAAAGAAAGGAGGGAAGAAGTATTACATGAAAATATTTTTCCATCTTTTGAAGATAGCTTAATGGAATTCATACATTCTGGATGGAAAATCAGCCAATCAAAGATGCTCATTGATTTCAGAATGGAACTAATAGACCTTTTTTGTTGAAAAGTACAAATATTTGTGATTATTCATAGTTGTTCTGGAACTATTCCAACTTTTATTATTCCTCTCTGTCATTTTCTAGGTGCTGTTCCTCTCACAGAAAATAACACCATCTTTACAAGAATGTATTATATATACAAGGGTGGTCTGAAAAGTTCTCGGCCTTGACCATAGATGGCAACATTATCGGCAAGATTTTTTTTCTAAATTGGTACATCTGTCATAACCATTCATGTGAAATTGTAAGTCATTCTATCAAGTAGTTTGTTTTATACAGCTGTCTGAAGCAAAAGTGTTGTCTGTATCACTTGAAATGGATAAAATTGAGTATTGTGTGGTTTAAAAATTTTTGTTAAAAGAAGGTTTAATGCCAAAAGAAATTCATTCAAAGTTCATAAAAGTTTATAGGCACTGTTCTCCTTCATTTTCGACAATTAAGAAATGGGCTACCGAGTTTAAACATGGCCATACCACCTTGAAGATAATCCACGTGAAGGACATCCAAAAAGTGTAACAATACCAGAAATCTTTGATCAAGTGCACGATATGGTATTGGATGACCAGGCGAGTCAAAGTGCATGAAATTGCTGAGACTATAAGCATTTCAAAAGAACGTGTAGGATATATTTTGCTTGAAGAATTGCAAATGAAAAAGCTTTGCGCAAGATGGGTGCCGTGCTTGCTCACAGCAGATCGAAAATGCACTCGCATGAAAATCTCTGAACAATGCTTAGAGCATTTTAACAAGAAAAAAACTGATTTTGTGCATCGATTTATTACTATGGATGAGACTTGGATTCACCATTACACACCAGAATCCAAACAGCAGTCAAAACAGTGGACAGAAGTCGGTTGTTCAGTACCGAAGAAGACAAAGTCGGTTCCATCAGCAGGAAAGGCCATGGCATCTGTGTTTTGGGATGCTAAAGGCATTTTGTTTATTAATTATCTTGAAAATGGTAAAACAATAACCAGGGAATATTATTCTGATCTTTTAACCAGACTAGACGAAAAACTTCATGAGAAAAGACCCAGTTTGCAGAAGAAAAAAAATCATCATTCATCAGGACAAATGCACCTGCCCACAAAGGTGTTTTGGCAATGGGAAAATTAAGGGATTTGCACTATGAATTGTTGGAATATCCACTCTATTTCCCAGATTTGGCTCCTTCTGACTTCTATCTCTTCCCAAAACTAAAACTCTTCCTTGCTTGTGAGCGTTTTTCTTCGAATCAAGAGGTGATTGCAGCTGTAGAGTGGTATTTTGCAGATCTTACCGAGAACCATTACAGGGATGGGATAATGGCGCAAGAGCATCGCTGGAATAATGTATTAGTCTTAAGGGAGATTATGTTGAAAAATAAAAATAATTTTGAAATTATAAATTTGTTTTTTCATTGTTAGGCCGAGAACTTTTCAGACCACCCTCATATATACAATATCTACCAATAATTGTCTGGACATTCCTGTTATTTGAAGTTATGGAACATTCCAGATTTGTTAATAACATAAAAACCACCGTACAGATAATAGGAAGCAGTATTTCATCATAGCAGTTGAATACAGGTGATATGGCAGCACGACTCAAACCTATTGACTTCAAGAGAGGTGTTATCATAAGCTGTCATATTGGTATCATGTCCATACATGCCATTGCTGCTCAACTGGAACATCCAAAATCAACAGTTGGCAATGGGATCAACAAATGGAGACATTCTGACATCACTAGTGCAGGAAAACACCCAGGATGGTTGCCAAAAATGACTGACAGGGACAGGAGGGTGTTAAAACTGTGTTGATTTCACATCAGTGGCCTCAGTATCCCATAATGCAAAAACATTATGAGAGGGGCTACTACCTAGACTGCTTTTCATCCGTTATTGAGATCTCATTGGTTGATAGTGGCCCTTCCCTTAATGTTTTTGCATTATAGTACACTGAGGCAATTGATATGAAGTCAGTCTTTAGATACAAGTAGCCTATGCATGAAGATACCTTATGCCGAAACGTTTAGTTGCTTACACTTGGATAAACAATTAAACAAGACTATAATTTCTTGTCAGAAATAATTTACTATGTAACCAGGTGAAAAAAATTTCTACAATTATCTCTAATTCTGAGTATTTTAATAATAATGTGATATACCTGTTTACTATTTGTGCATGAAAAATATAACTTCTCATTAATTTAACCTTGGTATCTTTTTTGTTGAGCCTGGATTCCACTGATGAGAGAGATCTCAATAAAGGCAGAAAGAAGCACGGAGGCTTAGAGCTTCCAGTATTAAAATTCTGTTATTTCAGTAATACAGCCTCAAAAATCCATAAAATATTGTAGACTGATCATATATGTACAGACCTTCTCTGGTACTATCTGGGGTTTCATCTCCTGTTATTTGGAATAAATGATTACAATGACCTGGTAGCCAAGATTATTCCTGGAAGATGACATATGCAATGGAGAATTGCATATGTCATCTTCCAGTGAATGCTATCAAATGGAAATGCTTCAATATTGGATATTCAATCTGTGACATCCATTACGGATTGGAAAAAGTATAACATGCATTCTATAGTTGTCCTCTTGCCCTGTTTATATGGAACTGGTTATGTAATGTGTTGGGCATTCCATTACTTACAATAGAACAGTCTTTTGGCAATGCCTCCAACCTGTCAGCATTGGGTAAGAGAATTTTAATATTTATAGTAAATGAGTTAAGATATCATTAAAAATGTGAAAACCAGTAATATGACATAAAAATTCTTTACAATATTGCATTATGGAAATTTCATTATTCAGTTCGATGAATTTTATATTTTGAAAAGAGCATTCTAAGAGATGTCAGACTTTTGGCTGCATGGTGTAGATTACCCACATTATGCAATATTCACCAGGAGAGATAAAATTCTGTCTTGTTTTTATTATGAGAGGTTTTTTTTAAATGGTTCCATACTCTTTTTCACTGTGATCTTATGGTCAGTGGCATGAATGACTGGAGAGCAATCCTAAGCAGAGAAAGCCAATTGAAGGCAGTTAACTTAGATAAGGTCTTGTACCTTTATAGTACTCTAAGCCTATGAGGAATACTCCTTTACTTTTTCATTGACAAAGGTCGAAATCTCTATATTCAAGTAACCTACTAGTAAAGATACTTCATAAAGCAAATTTCATTTGCTTGCACTTGGATAAAGGATTGAACAAGAATATCATTTCTTATCAAATATGATTTACTTGT
Organism: Typopeltis vanoorti; assembly: GCF_054136105.1. Classification (NCBI taxonomy): domain Eukaryota; kingdom Metazoa; phylum Arthropoda; class Arachnida; order Uropygi; family Thelyphonidae; genus Typopeltis; species Typopeltis vanoorti. Next base: position 83,043,179 of record NC_143568.1, read on the forward strand.
TAACCAAGTGTAAAAAACTTTCTGGGAATCAAGATATTTCTATCCTGATTGTGGATGTTGGGTTGTCTGATATCATGCTTTAGAGAATATCATACTAAAGTTAATTTTTAAAATGATTTTTGTATCTTCTTTTTTTTCTTAACCTGTTATAAAGATATTGTCACTTCTAAAAATAAATTGGATTTTATTTTTTGTATACAATGGAAGTTATTTTTGCATTTCTGGGATAATCCAGGCAAATTGCTTACAGAAAAATCATTTAATTCTAATTAAATAATCTGCAACTCTTGCAGCCCTGATGATGTAAGTCTGACAACTTATGAAACTTGTTGGGTTATATTACTTATTTTAATAAACCTGTTTTATGTTTAGAAATTTCCTTTTTTAGGAAAAATACTTTATCACTGAATATTATAATGAATTTACAGTATTTCAGATATAAAGTAATAAGTAGGTCTACTTTCAACAAATACCTAATAAGCAATCACACATAGCTTGTATGCAATACTGGAGCAATGCCTACGTTTTTCAGCCATAATTTGCCAAGAAATTTAGAGAAAATTTAACGGCAGAAATTTATCACTGTTCACAACAACCACGACAACAATTGGAAAGTTTAAACGAACAGGAACACAGCTGTGATCGTCAGTGATAGCGCATGCGCATCCACTGAACTCTACGCAACTGGAATGCTCTCACACACCACAAGGAAGCAAGAAAGAAATCGCGTAACTCGGAACAGAGAAAATTTCCAGAAATGAAAGTAATAAAAAACTGAGTATTTGCATATAAGACGCACCCTGATTTTCAGACCTATGTTCAAAGAAAAAAAGTGTGTTTTATATGCCGGCAAATACGGTATTTGCATACAAGTATCTGTGTGATCTGTTTAATTATATAGTAACTAGATGTATTTGCGAATTCCATTAGGCAGTTTGCTTATTACCCATTCTCCCTTATGGCAGACTGTAAACAAATAGAAGTAATTGTGATAGATTCTTCACTGTCTCCAACTGTAGCCAAATTTTATTCAGAACATATAGAGGAGAAAATATTTCTCCTAAATCAATAACCATTTCTTTGGATCCATTATATGGATGATATTTTTGTCATCTGGAAGAACTCATATCAAGAACTATGAGTCTTCCTACAAAAATTAATAACTTGCACCATACATCAAATTCAATTAAAATAGAATCAAGCAAAAGTTTATCTTTTCTTTTCCTTTCCTTATAAAACAAGTAAATGGCTCCCGCCACTATGTTTATCATAGACCTTCTCCACCTGCTGTATTCATCAGACATCAGCTCTCCATACTTTGCAAAATACAGTATCAATAAATCTTGACTGTCAAGAACCCACATAATCTGTTTTTCAGAAACTTCATAATCTGTTCTTCTTAATGGAGATTTCCTGCTGTTCTTCAGCAGGAAATCACCATAATAAGCCATATCCTATACCTGCTATATCCATCAGACATCAGTTCACCATACTTCACAAAAATGCAGTATCAGTGAATCTTTGCTATCAAGAGTCCACATAATCTGTTCTTTAGAAACATCTTTTTAAGCAGGAAATCACCATCAGGTAAACTTATGACTCACATCCTATAGAAACTTCATCTTGTTGGCATGTATGACCTATCAACCAAATCAGGTTCCTTTTACCTTTTCCAAAAGATAAAGTACAACTGCTATTGTTGGAGTCTGTTAGATTCCCTGTAACTACAATTTATCCTGTTTTGAACAGACAGGCTGCTCTGTCACAATAGAACATCAGTCCTATATTGAATTAAATGAACATCATAAGTCTGGCCTTGCAGAACATGGAATTAGTAACACTGGCTTCATGATCTAGGATAATGCTAAGCTTTTATGTAGACGCACCTACAAATTTGAACATCTTTTCAAAGAAAGTGCTGAAATTCTTCTTCATCATTGAAATCTCAGTGATGGACTTTTTGTGCCAAAAGTCTAGAAAATAGCATTAAAAACTTTATTTCATATTTATTTTTATATAAATATATGCATGTGTATAGCATATGTATAGGATCTTAGTGGTGTAGTAATTTATAAGGTGCTTTTGCTAACTACACATGAAAGGTTTAAATGAAACTTTTTTTTTTTTTTAATATTTCATTCTTCATTTGTTAACACTGAAGATAGTTTGTGAGACATGAACAGAGATATTTGTATCTAATTTATAATTTTAATTAAACTTCTTTACTGTGTACACATCATTTATTATCCTATTTTAAATGTATCATTGTGGGTGATCATCTGCTGGTTAATGATATTATATTTCTCTATATGTCCCAGCTATTATGCTAAACTGATTGGATAAAATTCTCTCCTAAAAATGAATATATTTTTATCATTTTTCTATGAATTTTTCAGTATGAAAATTGATCACAAATTGTCTTGTTAATGTCAACAGGAATGTTAATAAGTTTAAAGCTGAAGTTTTCAGTTTCAAAATTTGTTAACATTCCTGTTGATTTTGTGACAACCATGTACAGAAGTTGCTAATCTAGTTAATGCATAATCTTAACATGAAGTAATTTAGGAACTGGAATTTGCTAAACTTCTATGTAGAAACTTATTCAAATGATAGATCACATTAAATTTCATTTTAAAATTTGCAACACTGCTAGTGAAAATGTAGTACTGAAAATAACATATGAAAATGATATTAATAGTTATCAAAAGTGCTATTCTTGATAATGTTATGTCATGAAGTGACAAAACTATAGAAAAGAAGCATGATAGCAGAAAATATTAAAATTTCAGTAGGCTCATTATGATTGAATTTCTCCAAAGATCTGGATGTGAAACATGTTTTATCAACATTTTTCCTATATTCTGTAAATACAGGAGCAGTAAGAAAATCATTTGTGAGTGATTTGGTATATATGCTGAGGACATCATGCGGATGAGCCCAAGACAGGAATTAGGATAGGTGGTAGATTGATCAGTAATCTGAGGTTATGCTAATGATACCGTACTCCTTTATAATGACAAGGAAGAACTAGGACAAATTCTTGATAAAGTTAAAGAGCTCAGTAATAACAGAGGACTTGAACTCAATCCTAGCAAGACAAAGATCATATTTCTCAAAGGAAATACAAACAGGGAAGCTCTTGAGAAACAAGTATAGTGTACCTTAATGGAGAAAGAATTGAGGTCAGCAAGTTTGAATACCTGGGATTCATTATTAACCTGATTAATCGCTGTTCAGAAGATGTCAGAAGAAGATTAGGAATGGCTAAAACAACAGTCAAGAGACTTGTCTAAAATCTGGAAGAATGGATGGATCTATCTCCATGGGAACAAAGTTGAGGATTTTGGATGCAGATGTTTTTCCAACAATGACTTATGGATGTGAGACTTGGAACCTAAATAAGTCAGATAAGAAAAGGATAGCTGCTTTTGAGATGTGGTGATGCTGAAAGGCATACATATGAATGGGTGTTAGAAAAGATCAGTAGAACTCTAAGGCTCTTAAGGATATTGACAGAAGAAATTTAAAATATTTTTGACATGTTGAAAGGATGGAAGGAGGATTTCTCAGAACAGTAATGGAAGATAAAGTTCCTGGAAAAAGAGAAATGGGTGGACTGTCAATGGGATGGATGGTGTGTGCAAAGTGGCTGATCTTCAGAGAGCTGAAGCCTCCAGAAAAACATACAACAGGACTACATGCCGTGGCCTAGTGTGGTACATCACCGAGCATCGGAGTGACCATACAGCATCTGTGGATGCCCAGTGAACAGATGGATGGATAGAGTGACGTGATTTTTTAAGCATGTAGATAACAATAAAAACTTTTAAAACGCTATAACGGTAATGATATGTAGGATTTGAGTGTGATCCTTGAAACTGTTCACTGCAGTCCATCATCTCCTTCCCCCCCCAAAAAAAGAATATGCACAGCAAGTGTGTAATCAAAATCAAGGTCATATTGATTTTTGATTACAAAAATATTATTCAACATAAATGTGCTAGAGTGGGACAAATAGTCAACAAGGAATCACTTAATGGTCCCAATTTGATATGTTTATTTGAAATATCTGACTAAATGGGATATGGAAACTGGACTCTTTCATTATGATAATATGTCTGCTCATATATCTCAGCTTATTGAGAATTTTTTTGGCCACAAATCAATACCACCAATAACATCATCCTCCATATTCATTGGACTTGATTTGCAAAGTTTATTTTTTTCCCATTCTCCTTCTTCACTAACTTACTCCTAGCTTACTCCTTTCCATTCCCCAAGCAGTACTCTTTTAGCATTAATTTTCTGGAAATCAGTCTTTCTTCACCTTTCATTGTTGTCGGGTTTATTTCAATTTATTCCATTAATTTCACAAATACATTAGATAAGCAGTGATAGAAATAAATACTAGCCCATCTTAGGTATTTCTTTGTAAACTTTTGTATGTGTGTGTGTGTGTGTGTGTGTGTGTGTGTTTGTTCTACAATTAATTTTACTGATTTGTGGAATTAAAAAGTAGCAGTTTTGTTCTGAGAGTAAAAATCTCTACTAGCCTGTATCATTGACTTCTCATCTCCCATTAACTCAGATGTGCTGTTGGTTTGCGATCTTTTGTGTATAGATCAGCTAACGCCTTTTATTCCCTAATAGGGAGTAGGTGAGGCCTTTATACCCCTATCTAGCTTTTGGAGACTGAGTGGGCAGTTCAATCTCCATCAGTAGCCAATCAGAGATAGCTGGCCCATGTCTATCACTAATTATCGCAGCCACCAATGAAGAGGCTGGCAAACAAGTGCTGCCATCTCTTGGTACCTAACCCTAACAAGATATGTTACTGTCTGAAATAATGTGGGTACTACGGTCGATTTTCTTCAGTTTTCGGAAGGAAAAACCGCTTCTCAAATATAGGCATTTTCTAAGCCTATCTTTGACTCGGGAACCGGTCGAAGATAGGCTTAGAAAATGTTCTTCCAGTCAGCAACTGGACTAGAACCTAGGTCCAACTTCGTGCAGCCAAGCGCAGAGGATGCAAGCATCACTTCCACTGTGCTACACAGGCCTCTTTGTGTATAGATTGGATATATATATATATTAAAAAAAAAAACGAAACATTTATTGTCAATTTAAGTGTTAAATTTTGAAAGGTCACAGAATGTTTAGTGATTTGAAGGTCATTAAAAAAAAGAATCCACTGGAAGTATATATTTTGTATATATTCAAAACAGATTTTGATAAATGAAAAGCCAAATGGCTATTTTTTCTGGCGAAGTTAATTAAATTAAGGGGATAAAAATCCCTTATTATTTTGCAGCCAGTATGCAAGACTCTAAGATCTAAAACTACGATCGAAGAGTTTCATGCCGAAGAACTATCGGCGAATCCAAGCATAAGTGACCACCTAGTAGTACAACACCAAGGCAACTCGAAACAAACGTGGAGCAAGCTCCCTCACTATCCTTGATATTTTCTCATAATGTAAAAACAAACAGCTCTTAGGAGATGTAATACTGTTTTACATTATGAGGAGAGGTCGCTACCCAGACTGGGTTTCAACCTTTTTTGAGGTCTCATCAGTGAGTAGCTAGACCTGGATGATATCAAAGCTTAAGTGAAAAGAACTTAAAAAAGGTTGAAACCGGTCTGGGTAGTGACCTCTTCTCATAATGTAAAACAGTATTACATCTCCTAGGAGCTGTTTATTTCTACATTATGAGAAAATATCAAGGATAGTGAGGGAGCTTGCTCCACCTTTGCTTCGAGTTGCCTTGGTGTTGTACTACCAGGTGGTCACTTACACTTGGATTCGCCAATAGTTCTTCAGCATGAAACTCTTAGATCGTAGTTTTCGATCTTAGAAGAGTCTCACATACTGGCTGCAAAATAATAAGGGAATTTTATCCCCTTAATTTAGATTTTGATAAATGTTTCTAGCATCAAACGTTGTGTGAAAAGAACATTTACAACTTGGATCAGTCCTTTGTCTCTCCTGATTTTGAAAATTAGGATTCTGATTTCCTGCTGTAATTGGATAATTGAGCAATCCCTCAATTATCCAATTACAGCAGGAAATCAGTTGCTGATTAGGTGAAGGTATAGTTCCATGATGCTTCAGTACAAGAATTCAGTTGATACACCATCTCATTCAAGGATTAGTTAATTGAATGTTTGTTTATTTGAAAGTTGGATAATTGAGAGATCACTGTATTATGCATTATGAAACATAACTGAAATTTAATATTTATATTTATTCCATTAATTTGTACTTGCAAATTCTTATGTATGTTTCTTATTTGTTCATTATAGGAACAAAATAAATCTATATAAAATGTTGTTTTTATAGAACAATAAGGCTTTGGAACTTAGAAGAACCATCGAAACAACAACAGGTTGTAAAGCCTCGCCAACAGGGAGGATTGCGAGCAATTCCCATATCCTGTCGCTATAGTAGAGATGGTAATTTGGTTGCTGGAGCATGCCAAGATGGATCTATTCAGATGTGGGATCGCAGAAAACATTTTGTATGATTTCACAATTAATGTATTTATTTTCTGTCAATGCTTTTTCCTTTTTTGCTTACTGTATTTAATCTTTCTCCTCCAAAAAAAACATAAAGGAAAGAAAATCACAAGAATCACATCGCTCTTCTCTTCCGGCTCCTGCATTGATGACCTGGGCAAAGTTCTCTCCACTCCACTACACAAAGAACAGCTCCCTTCACATCTCCCATAGTCCTCCAACAAAAAAGAAATCCAAAGAATCTTAATAAGCTGAACACAAGGTATCTTGTTCTGATGGTGTCCCACCCATTGTGTTAAAAAAAAATTGTGTCCCAGAACTAACACCATTCTGTTACTTCTGTCCCAGAACTAACACCATGAAAACAGGTCCACATCCAGCCCATCCCAAAGAAAGGTGATAAAAGTCAACCAATGAACTACTGTCTATTTGCTCTCTCTAAAATTATGGAGAAGGTCATCAACAACTATCTCTTGAACCACCTAGAGACATGCCAATGTTAAATTTATGCTAATTATTTATATGTCGGCTGTTGCGCCTTTACAAAGGCACAACAGCCTATCAATTATCTATCTTAACTTTGTCTTGACTTAACTTTACTCTACTTTACTTTGTTCAACTTCTTTAGGTTATGACTATCATCTGCATCCTACCATGACCAATTTCTATCTCCCCTTTGCTATTAAACAAACTGTGTTTTAAGTTTATTTAATGTATTTAGTCCTCTACTTTCATACAAATCAATCAGAAAATTTATTTTATTTTCAACTGCACCATCTGACTGAGTAATTATTGCTTGAAAGTTAGGGTGAGGAAAGACAGGAATTAATCACTAACTATACCCAAATTATCTATTTGCAAGTCGTGACTATTCGTACTTTAATGTGCCTACAAGTTCACATTCTTTTGGAGATAGTGTATTAGCTAAAGAACGGGCTAGGTAGTTACGAAACAAAAACCTTTATTTTAAACCAGACAAGAAGTACAATACACATGAGATATTGTGCAATTATCACACTCAACCATTTTTCAACAGGAGAGTGCAGTTTATATAATAAAGCTCACAATGCATATAATTACTGGGTTAACTCGTTAGACATAAACCATGCACATACTCGCTCACTGCATAAACAAGTTAGCAAAATCCTTCCCTTACAGACTTTGACTTAATAATAGCCTAGATACATACAATTTCTCAATAGCACTGTTCCCTATATTATGACTAAGTACACATTCATTATTAGAATAAACAAGTCAATAAATAATCTTCTCACAAAACCTAGTGACTTAGGCACTGCCTGTTTACAAACAATTTCTTGTAAGCACATTCACAATTCCAAGATACACTTTTTTTAACTATTAAAAACTTTTTTAAAAACTGTGCCTATTTACATTTTACCACGAACAAAGAGTCCAAACAAATTACAGCATAATTCTTCAACATAGTAACGTCTTCTTTCTGGTTAACTCTCTTGCTGCTTGGACATCACAGGCAGTCTCTTGTAGAACTTTCCTCTGTCGGAAATTTCAATATGGAATCCGTTGTAGTTACTGCGAGGCTTGCGCATAACTGCTCTCTATCTGGAGATTAAGACTTGCGAGCCATCGACAAGGAAAACGGCCTGCTGCAATCTGGAGACAGAGATCCAACAGCACTCAAAGTAGAAAACCCGCAATGATGGGAAGGCAGAAGATGCAATGACTGGACGAAAAAGCCTCAACGAAGAGAAGGTAAAAGTCCTCAATGACAGGAACAAACGCCACGATGACAAAAGGTAAAAGGCCTTGAGCCAAGAGTCACGATCTCCTTTTATGCAAAATCTTGGTCTTTGTTCTCTTTTTATGCTGTCTTTTTGGATTAGCCTTTAGCGATGACGTCATTGCTGCCCGTTCGGTCAACACCGGTTGACCTTGCTACCTTTGATTGGTGTTTCATCATCGCTAATCCCTTGACATTTAAAAGGCATTTGATCAGGTTTGGCACAGGGGCCTACTTAACAAACTGCCACCCTATGATCTGTCTTCCTCACTCTGCAATTTTCTCAGTGGTCGTTTGCTGCATGTCATGGTGGATGGTTTACTTTGCTCAGATTTCCCCAGCAATGCAGAAGTACCTTTCTTTCTGTTTTTTCACCCACTCTCTTCCTCCTGTATATAAATTGATCTGCTCTCACAGATTTCCAATCCAATCCATAGCTTTGCTGATGACAGTACACTCAATTCCTCCTTTTCATTGTAAGTAGATCTTATTATCGACAAGCCTTGTTGTGCTCTCAAGCATTAGAATCCTCAAGATCTACCAAGACCAGTGACCTGAACTCAGATCACTTAGCTATATCCCAATGGGACAAGGACAACCTTATAAACTTCAGTGCCACCAAGACTCAGTTCTGTCTGATCTCTGACAAGAAAGATCTTGCATCCCTCCCCCTTACCTTCAGTATCCAAATATGATCAGATTTCTCTTCTTGGACTGACCTACACCTCTGATCTTTCCTGGCACAACCGCATTTCAACTATAGCTTCTGCAGCTATCAAAAAACTTGGTATACTTTTTTCATACAAGCCACTTCATGTTGGTGGTTTAATGGAGTATTAACAGCACTAGAAAAGGATTAAAAACTAATATTAAACCTTCATCATGGTCTTCTCAGCACTTACCACCTTCACAGTGCTAACTCTATACAAAGTCCAAATCTGCTCAGCCATGGAATATTGCTTCCATATTTGGGATGGCGCACCAAAATCCTCTCTAAGATTGCTCAGTTCTATCCAGAAGAGGGCAGTCCTGCTAATTAATGATTCCTCTCTCACAGACGTTTAGTTTCTACCTTGCACCTTTTCTATAGATACTTTCATAGACAGTTCTCTGCTGAATTGGTCACTATTATTCCTTCGCTCTCCTTCAAAATCATTAAAAAAAGAACCACTACTCACCAACACCTTTTTACAGTCTATCTTGAAACTCACCAAACTGACATCACTACCTCCTCTTTCATTCCATTTACTTCTTACCTTTGGAACAGTCTATCCCCATGATGCCTTCCCCAAATATTGCAATCCGCAGCTGTTCAAGCAAAATGTGAGTAGATTCATCCTATCTCCTATTTTTCTTTCTCACACACTGCACTAATGTGCTATAGGTCTTTTGTGGCCTTTCTTGTGTGGATGAGATATTAAAAAAAAAAAAAAAATTCCATGGTCAGTGCTCCAGTGAATCGTCAACCATCATTCCTCCACTTTCTGTTGCACCTGTTCATACAAGAACAGTAGCTACTCAGCATTCCTTTGCTGTGCAACTACAAACACACAAACCTGCTTCCATTATTCCATTCATCTCTGTCCTCTGGAATGGCCTTTCTCATGAAGTATTCCCAAACAACTACAACCTGCAACTCTTCAAAAAAAAAAAAAAAAACATCAATGGACTTCTCTGTCTCAGTCCTTATCTGCAACCTTGCACACAGCACTGATGTGCTTATAGGTCTCTCGCCCTCTAGTGTATGGAATCAATATAAAATATATATATATATAATATATATATTTTCAGAATTCATTTTTACTCGGTTGGAATATTATGAAAAGCCTTTAATGACTAATTCTGAGAGATAAAAAGATTACAAGATATATTTATAAAGATACTACTGGTTTACTAGTTTCGTTAAATAGATCAACATCCTCAGGTATCACAATCAAAGAAATATATAAAAAATTACAGAGACTTAAAATTGTAATAACAAAACAAGTATAAAAAGACAGTAGCGTGTTTGAAAAACAAATGAGAGTATGAGTTCCAAACAAACGTATACTACGTGCTGTTGTGAGTGCGCCAGTATTGAACAGAAGCAACGTGTGCATCAGAGAGATTGTAACTCAGGCTGTTGTTGATATGAGAGGAATCTAGAGAAATTTCCCTGGATTCGACAATCTTTCTTTCGATTGTCATTTGAGTCCAGTTTACAATGTGTTGCGGCCTTCGTCTGAGTTAGCTGAAAAGAGAACGTGGCTAGAGAGCGCTAGCTCTAGTCCTGTTATAGGAGATATCTCTATGGTGTTCATCCAAATGTAGAAGGATGGATTTGGCAGTCTGCCCATAGTATGGCTTTCCACAATCACACAAAATCTTGTACACTCCTGGAAACTGAGTAGGAAGATGTTTTTGTTTATGTTTGCTAAGTAATGAACGAAGTTTTGGAAGCGTAGTGAAGCAAGTTTTGAAGTTAAATTTCTTAAGAATCTTGGCCCAGTTTTGGTGAAAGAGAGCTGATGTAAGGCAAGGAGATGAAGGCTCTTGGGGAAGAGGGATCTTCAGAAGTAGTTGAGTGCCTGGGGAAAAGAAATTTGTCAATTTTATTTGGAGAGAAACCATTGTTGATAAAAGTTTTTTTAAGAAAAAGGAGTTCATTTTCAATTTCTGTTTCTTCTGTAAGTAGTGATTTGGCTCGGTGAGCTAAGGTGGAAATAATACCACATTTTTGTGGCGGATAGTGATGGGAGGAAGCATGAAGGTATCTATCAGTATGAGTAGGCTTTTTAAAAATTGAGATTTTAATGCTCTCAGCACATCTGGTAAGTTTGAGGTCTAAAAAGGGAAGGCAGTCATCTGATTCCAGTTCGAAGGTGAAAGAGATTTTTTCATGGCACTTGTTTAAGTGGTCTAAAAATAAATAGAGGTTATTGACACCGTCTTCCCAGATGAGGAAAATATCATCAATATAGCGGTACCAGACTTTTGGTTTAAAGTGAAAGGAGTTAATGGCTTTTTCTTCAAAATAGTTGAGAAATATATCCGTGAGAATCGGAGAGAGTGGGCTGCCCATAGCAAGACCTGAGTTTTGTAAGTAGATCTTATTATCATATTTGAAGTATCCTGACTTTATGCAATGGGAGAGAAGAGCAAAGAGTCTTTTTGATAATTTGTTCTTGAGAAGATCGAGGACTTCTTGAGCAGGTACATTTGTAAAGAGAGAAACAATATCAAAACTGGCCATTAAATCTGTTTTATTAAGTTTGATGTCCTTGATTTTAGAAACAAAATCTGCAGAGTTTTTAATATGTGAAGAGGAAATTCCAGAGAGATTTCTTAGAAAACTCGCGAGGTATTTGGAGAGATTATAAGTAGGAGAGCATATGCCCTCAACTATAGGTTTGAGTGGGCAGTTAGTTTTATGAATCTTGGGGAGACCATACAGTCGAGGTATTAAGGGATGAAGTGACCTAAGAGAAAGCCGAATGTTTCTTTGTAATTCTAAGGTGGTTTTTAACAAATTATTAGTTCTATTGTGTAGTTCCATCGTAGGGTCACTAGCAATTTCTGAGTAAGCATCACTATTTAAAAGTTCCAAGATTTTATTATGGTAATCAGACTTGTTTAAGATGACTGTTGCATTCCCTTTGTCTGCTGGAAGGATAACTATGTTGCTATTATCTTTCAAGGACTTGATAGCTCTCCTTTCAGAGTAAGAAATGTTGTCAGGTGGAGGTCTAGCTTTATTTATAGAGAAAATTGCTTCCATACAGAGGAGGTTAGCTTCTTTGTTTGGTAATAAAGAAGCTGCCTTTTCTATTTTTGTTAAGAGATGTTCTCTAGGGATGGATGTAGGAGCAGTGACAAAGTTGAGACCTTTAGCAAGTATGCTTTCTTCTGCCAAAGATAATTGATGGGAAGACTTATTGATGACAACTTTTTTTAGATAGGTAGAGTCAAAATGAGAAATTTTGCTATCCTGAAACTAGTAAACTAGTAGTATCTTTATAAATATATCTTGTCATCTTTTTATCTCTTGGTATTAGTCATTAAAGTCATTAAAATATATATATATATATATATATATATATATATATATATATATATATATATATATATATATATATATATATATATATATTGTACACTGTTTGGATAAAGTCAAACCCCATGAACAACGTGCATCGTGCCAAGTAATGAGTCACGTATTTGTATTCAGAATAAATTGGAAGAATATGATGCTCCCAAATCATTGTAACTGTTTCTGGGTGAAATAGTTGCAAGATGGGACTGGCTGAGTTTGAAAGAGGCATTGTAATAGGATGCCATGTTGCAGGCCTATCTTTTCTGCAAATTGTTGACAATTTGGGCCATCTCAGGTCAACAGTCAGTTATACCATACTGAAGTGAAAGTTTACTCCCTAGAAAGGGAGTAAACCGCAAGTGCTACCCACAGTGGGATGACCTATCACACCCACTGAATGTGATCATAGGGTGCTACAAAGGATAATATGTAAAAACTGCCATTTATCGGCCAACATGTTGAATGCAGAGGTCCAGACACCGACTGCAACATGAATCTGCACAGAAACATTCAGAATCAAGGCTCACAACATGTGTTTCCATGGTAGGACTGCAATATGCAAGCCCCACATTACCTGAACCAACATGCAGCATTGTCTTCAGTGGTGCAGAAAAGCATGTACAGTGGATGGGTGTGGGTGTGGCAGATGCCTGGTGAACATCTCTTACCAGAGTGCATAACTCCGACTATGAAATTCAGAAGTAGCAATGTGATGGTGTGGTCCTATTTTTGCCTCAGACTTCTGGTGGCACAAACATTGAACTCCATCTGAACATTCTGGACAATGCAATGCTTCCTAGTCTGTGGTGTTTCTATTGAACTTACCATTGTTTCTTTCAGCAAGACAGTGCACTGTATCATAAGACTGCTACTGTAAATGTGGTTTGTGGATATGAACATCACCACACTTGACTGGCCTACACAGAGCTCTGATCTTAACCATATTGAACATCTGGGAGATTAACTGGAGTGTCAGGTGAGGTTAAGGGACATAGACTCCACAAGCATACAATTAGCGATCAGTGTGAAAATATGCTCCATAGAATTGTTGCAGTCATTGCAGCAAAAAGAAGGTTCTTCATATTATTAAGGTGGGTGCCATGGCTGTTTGTTCCTCACACTATGGTGTCCATTGATTTCTTTCCAAGAAGTGTGTGTTCACTACTTTATTTTAGCTTCCTATTATGTTTCATGACTAATATTACCTTCTTAAAAAGATATCATAATGTAATGAAAATTAGGACTTTTTCAGCTGAAGATATTATCTGGTCTCATATGGTGGTGTCAATGTTCATTTCTCCTGGAACAACATTGATACTTCCATTTCAATTTATCTGTTCAATTTATCCATCCCATTTCAATTTATCCAATATAATAAAGTGAAATGTATTGTATAATTACAGTATATATAAGAAAAATAAATTAAGAGTATAATTTCATCCAGGTTCTTTCACATTCCAAAATAATTAACTTTGTTATAGGTCAATGCTGCGCTTCTAGTTAGAAATGGACATCAGAAAGGAACAGATACCTCATCTATTGCATTTTCATATGACAGACTTTTTGTGGCTACACGAGGAGGTATGTTATGTACGCGTAATTGAAATTCTGTTAGGTGTAATGTTTACTACTACATCTTTTTATAGTGGTAAACATCATTTGAATTTGGACATATTTTAGACACCTTTTGAACTCTTGTTGTTACTCACAGTGTACATTAAATATATAGTAGGCAGCTGTCCTCATGTAGGATTACCAGTGTATTTTTAGATATACCTGTAATAATTATTTTGTGGATTAATAGTGTGAATTTCTGTAGCGAGAGAAATGTTAAATTATGAATGTTTTATTTTGTAATGATATATGGTTTTGTGTAACTCGATGATTATTTAAGTACATGAGCCAATTAATGGCAAAGAAATGTGTAGAAGATTAGCTTGTAGAATATGTAAAATATATAGAAAATTAACTGCAAATTTTATAAATATTCATTTATTAAATTAATTTATTTTCTTTGTCTAAAATTTGTAGAGATACATTTGTAATTTGTACAGGACTAAAACCATGAAAATAGGCAGGTGCATAGAGAACTTCAGTTGCATTCTGAATGGAGATCATATAGAACAAGTAAAATATTTCAGCTATTTAGGCAAAGTTTTTAGTGAAATGCAGGTTAAATATGGAAATAGAAAACATAATAATCAAAGGTGGTATAGTGGATAGCCAGCTGAATAAATTTATATGGAATAAGAGAGAATATAGCCAAAATACCAGACTAGCAGTATACAAGACAGTGTTCAAACCAGTTTTAAGTTATGAATCTGAAAGTTGGGTTAGAAATAAAACACTTAATCAAAGATAACAACCCCTGACTAACTTATGTATCTCAATCATATCCCCTCCCCCCTCCCTCTTCTATTGATGAGTCTTTACAATTTACATTCTTTCAATCTGTCCTCATACTCCACATTCCAAAGACCACTAGACCACCTTTATGAATTGTCTCTGGACCCTTTCTAACATATTCACATCACCATGAAAACCTAGTGACCAATTCTGTGCACAATATTCTGTATGAGGGCTGATCAAGGCCTCATACAATGGCATCATAACCTCTTTGTTTCTGCATGTCAGGATCTTCCGAATTATTGCCATTATCTGATGTGACATCTTCACAACTTGTGCAGTGTAGCCCTTGAATTTCAGATCCCTGTCCTCCACCACTCCCTGATCTCTCATCTCCTCTACCTCATTTAAAGTTTCTCCATCAAGTGCATACTTTGCATCCCATCATTGCTTACCAAATTTCAAACCATTACACTTTGCAACATTGAACTGATAGTTCCACTTACTTGCCATTCATGCAATATATTCAAGTCCTCCTGTAAGGCATAAACATCTATTTGACTCTGCATTGCTTGTCCCAATTTTGTATCATCTGCAAACAACTGCATATCACTAGTTAAATCCACTCCAATATCATTAATATACAAATTGAACAACAATGGTCCCAAAACTGACCCTTGCAGCATGCCACTAGTGACCTTCCTCTTTTGGGATACTGCACTGAGATATACAACTTTTTGATACCTATCTGGCAGTCAGTCACTGATCCAACTTGGAAATCTGTTATCCAAACCCATCTGTTTTGGTTTATTTAAGAGCTTGTTGTGTGGCTGTCTATCAAAAACTTTTGCAAAATCCAAGTACATATGCATCTCTCCTGGCCAAGGTATTTGTCACCTTGTTATAGAACATAAGTATGTTATGTTCTATAACAAGGTATAGAACATAACTTGATGATAACCATAGAGAATACTGCTGTTATCAAACCATTTCTGTATCCTCCTTCTCACTAACCTGAATTGAACAACAATTCAGGTTGGTGAGAAGTAGGATACATATCACATATATACATATGGTGAGAAGTTGATGACATATCACCACAACTCCAGTTATATAGACTTGCCTATAATTTGTAGCCACAGCCTTATCACCACACTTTATATAGTGGAACAATTTTACCTTCTTTCCACTCCTTGAACATTCTGTAAGATGTGTGGTGATATGTCATCAAATCCTGACACCATATTGACATCAAGGTTATTTATTTCCTCAAATAGCTCCTGCTCACTCACAAATAAGCCATCCTCTCCTATGTCCTCTACACTTAAGTTGCTCATGATTCCATGCTGATGAGGATGAAACATCCTTATGAATTGATCACTGAATACTTCATCAATGTCTTCTTCAGCAGTTACAATTTTACCATTTTTATCCGTTAACATCATCTTACCATAATCATTCTTCCTTTTACTTGCAACATATCTAAAAAAAACTCTAGGGTTTTTCCTTTGCCAATTTCTACTCATACTCTACTTTTATTTTCCTCACTAACTGAGTCACTCTCCTTGTCCTTTATACTCTTCATATAACTGATTATTACCATTATTCATCTTGTACTGCCTCCAAAGTATCATCTTCCAGATTTCACACTTACTTTATTCAGCCTTTTGGCCTTCTTAATACATTCACATGTTGATGCTGTTATGTATTTCTTTGACAATTCCCAAGCAGCATCTATTTCCTTACTACTCAACTCCCCATTTCTATAGCTCCAAGCTGTCTCCTAAGTTTGTTATAATCACCAGCCTTGTACTTCCACATATATCCTTTTCTCACAGGAGTCTTAGCCATGACCCAGGTGATCATTTCATGATCACTCTCACCAACTGGAGGAAAGTGCAATCCCCCCCCCCCCACAATTACATCCTGTGATGAAATGATCAGATCTAAAACTCTCGATCCTCGTGTATCCTCCTTCATATGCTGCCCGAGATAGTTATCTCTCAAGAACTGGAGAAATTCATTTCCTTATTCCCAAATGCTCTCTCTTCATTCCAATCTACACCATCATAATTAAAGTCGTCTATAATAATTACCCTCTCTTTGTTCACTAATTCAAGTTGATTATATATTTCTTCATCACCACTCTCCAAATTTCTGGGCCTATAGCAACATCCAGCTAAATATGTCTTCCTGTCAACAACCACCTCACACCACACTGCCTTATAACCATTACCACTATTTCCCTCTTTCATGTGAACCTTATGTAGGCATAATTCTCCTGCTCTCATCAGCAGCATTCCTCCTTCCTTCTTGTCCTTTTTATCTTCATGAAAAGTACTGTGTCCTTCCATTTCTATTCCCATTAGGATATCATCTTCATTCAACCATGTTTCACTTATTCCAACAATTTTAGTGCGAATAAACTCAAACAGTGAAACCATTTCATCTCCCTTATTTCTGATACTTCTGGCATTTGTAAACAAACACAGCAGTTCATTTTTAGGTCTATAGCCAGTCCTATCCAAGCTACTTGTCAGTTGCGATTTTCTCACCACACCTACCCTTGCCCAATCATCTTTATCACTGCTCACCACATATATCTGTTCAGTCTCAACTTCCTCACCCACATTGCATTATGCTCCATACACACATTCACTGCTATTTTCAACATCCACTCTCTCTCTATGCCATGTCTCCCTGTTCACCTGGTCTCTTCCCATTTTCCTGTTCCTCTTGCATTCCCATTCACTCTTCATCTCTCACACTACTACTGTTTCTGCTGCCAAGCACTTCTGCCTCTTCAATACCACTCTCCTGATCTCTCACTTCATCTCTAATCTCTTGCTTGCATCACACACTGCACTTCCATATAGCAACACTTTCTCCAGTGCACTCACCCCAAACCATTCAAATGTACTGTCCGACCACAGATGCCAGATCCCTGGATGGCAGTTTGCCAAGAAGACTCACTTCATGTTGAAGTGGAGAAAGGAATAAAGCTATGTAGGGATTAATATGTAGTCAGTGTAGGATGTAATATTTTCCTACTGTTGTACAAGCAAAATAGTTACCACTTTAAAAACTGGAATTTTCATGAAAGAAAAGCTAATTTTACGACTGATTATAATAAATACTCATCTCTCGAAACGCATTGATTACCCTATTATCGGAATGTATTCGCCTTCTGTCATGTGCAGAAGTGTCGAAGGGTCTCGCATCTGTGGTTGGACAGTAAACCATAACGCCTGTATAATTTCATTTTTCCCTCAAACACAGGATGCCATACATTCACAAACTATACTTTTTTCTCCTCACACAGGTCTGCTAGCATACCATTCATGATTGTGGCTCTCCATCTCAGCTCATCACTATCATACCTCAGCAACACACTGGTAACCTCTCCCACTACACTGTTATCTTTTGCTCTTTTCAACAACCTCCTGATATTCGCCCTCAGATGTTCTTTATGTCCGTTTAGATCATTGTCTCCACAACCACCACTAATTCTCTTGCTCGTTTCTTCCTCATATCTAACGCCTGAATTATCCTTCTCATTCTCATGTATAAACTAGAAAACTAGTTATCTGGTGTTGTTAGGCAGTGTAACACACAAAGAGGAAGATGAGATTTGTAATTTAGGGTATCAGCTACCACTCCTATAGTACATTAGTACCATTAATGGGCTAGGTATTTTTTTTTTTAATTTTATTTCTTTTATTTTTTATTGTTTTCATTCTGTGGCAGCTACAGTTGTGGGATTTATTTAGAAGTATAATATCGTCTGCATAAAGCAAAGAGCTGAAATTACCATCTCCAATTCTGATGTCATGTTTAATACCACTTTCCTTCATAATGTGATTCATATAGATAATGAATAACAGAGGGGATAATGTACATCCTTTTCTCACACCAGATTTAACATTAAACCATCTTCCTGTATTTCCTTCAATTCTGACTGCTGGCTTACAACTCAAATAAAAACTAAGTATTGCTTGATATAATGCCCCATTGACACCATATAACTGTAGCATATTGAATAGCTTCTCTCTTGGCACCTTGTCATATGCCTTTTCCAGATCAACAAAACTTAAATACAGATCTCTGTTATATTCCCATGCTTTCTCAACTATTTGTCGTAAAGTGAAGATCTGATCCTGACAGCCTCTATTTGACCTGAATCCAGCTTGTTCTTCACCAAGCTTTTCTTCCACAATTCTTCTCAACCGTTTCTCATGTATGCTTGCATAGATCTTGCCAGGAACACTCAATAGGGAAATAACTCTGTAATTCTCACATTCAGTTGTATTTCCCTTTTTATATATGGGTACTATTAGAGCTCTACTCCAAGCATCGGGAATTCGTTCCTCTGCCTAGGCTTTCTGAACTATGCAGTGCAGCCACTGTAAGACTCTTATACCACCATACTTCAGCATTTCTGGTCGAATATCATCTACTCCTGCTGTCTTTCCACATTTCAAGCCTTTGATGGCTTTTTTCTACTTCATGTATGGATATGTATTCCTGACTGTATGCATGTTGAGTGTTTTTTACCACTATGCTGTCATCACTGCTTGTTTCATTTAGAAGTTTTTCAAAGTAATTACTCCATACTTCAAGGATATCTTTTTCTCCTGTTTTCATGTAATCTTTATCATCTCTAACTCCTTTTACAGCATTCTTTCCTACATTTTTAAGCTTCTTCAACAACCTCCAGAATATCTTACCACCTTCTTGATATTTATTTTTTATGTTCTTGCTAAAGTCCTCCCATGACTTTTGTTTAGCTAGTTTTACACAGTGTTTAGCTTTCTTACATTTGTCTCTGTATTCTCTAAGAGCACAAGCTGACTTATTTGCCAGGAACTTTTGAAATGCTTTCTTCTTTTCCTTCACTGCCTCTTTAACTTTCTGTGTCCACCTTGGAGTTCTGATTTTTCTATCCTTGCAGACAACCTCACCACATGCCTCTCTGCCTGAATCAATCAGGGTTTTCTTCAAGGCTTGCCACTGAATCTCCAAGCTTTGGTTCCTGTTCTCAAACGCTTACATTTTTTCGTCAATAATCTTTGTGTGTTTTAGTCTACAGTTCACATCTGAGAGCCGCTCGACTTTTATTCACTTTAAAACTTTCTTACATGTTATTCTTTTCAATATGAAATTCCATTTTATCCTGCTCAAGACTAAATAGTGATTGCTTCCAATTTCAAATCTTCTGTACACTCTGGTGTCCTATACCAGGGAGAAAACATCACTATCAACAATAATATAGTCAATGAGACTTTTCTTATTCCTTGCCTCTTCTCTCTATGTGAATTTGTGCACATTTTTATGTTGGAACATGGTGTTAGTAATAACCAGTCCATGTCCTGAGCAGAAATCCAACAGGTATTTGCCATTATTATTGGCTTTGCTCTTTTCTCCAAATTTTCCCAAAATATTTTTGTATGTCTGACAAACATTTCCTACTCTGCTATTTAGATCCCCAACAAGGACCAACTTTTCCTTTTTCATTGTGTCGGTTGCTTTTTCTAAAGCATCAAAAAATACCTCCATTTCTACCTTAGTAGAGCCTTCTGTGGGACTACTGGCACAAATAAGTCTCATTGTCCAGATCCCGATTCTGATATTTGCCCACATCACTCTACTTGAGACTGCTTTCCATTCAAGAAGATTAGCTTCATATTTTGTGTTGAATACTATGGCTACTCCTTCTTTTCCTTGATTGTCATTTCCTGAATATAACATTTTGTATTTATTACTCAGAAAGATCTCACCAGTTTTTGTCTTTTTTGTTTCAATCACCCCTATTATATCAATCTGGTACTTATCTAATTTATCAGCTAGCTCCATTTCTTTGCCATTCAGGCTTCTTATATTGATAGTACCGATCTTTAACTCTGGTGATGTCTAGTTGGGGTGTGCTTTCAGATTTGTTCCAGTAGCTGACTTTTCACTGTTTGCCCTGGTTCCCTGGCAAAAACATTGGGGCCTTGTTTAACCAGGCGACGCCCCAGCTGGCATGAAATTTTGTCATGTTGTACTATCATTTTCTATATTGGTTTAAGCCAATAAGAATACAATTTGGTCGGCTAAATCCCAAATTGCCAGCCCATCCTTGTTCATTCAGTATCCAGGTAGATACCCAACAGGGTACACCATGAGAAGGTGAGGATTGGACATTAGGTGAGAAGCCCTGGTCGGTTCCCTGAATTCCTTTAAAGGCTATGTGGAGGTCTCCTCTCAGTTATACAGCTTTGACCCTTAAGCACCCCGCAAAGTGATTTTAAGAAGGTAATATCTTAATTTTCCATCTCCATTATATTAATATCATAGTTAGACCTGGGGAGACAGTGTCTATTTTCATGTAGAATCTCCTTCTGATAGTTTATAAAATATTCTTTTGATGTTGAACTATTTCTAGACCTTCTCTATTCTTCTTCTTCCCACAGAGTTAGAGTTAATTCTTAAGTGTCTTTTTATGACTGTTTTGAAATCTTTTTTATTGCTTATTTCTAACTCTCATACATAGCTGCTTTCTTAGACTGATCTGTTATCTCATTCCCAATTATTCCACTGTGCTTTACTTAACAGAGCCCAATTTTCCATTCCTCAAGTGCAGAGGTTGGCAACCTTTTTAATATGAAGAGTGCAATATAAAATTTGAAAATTACAGAATGCTCATGACACAAGTTTATTTTTCTCTCATTTCAAGATTAGAGATTCTATGATTAGTTGTTTTTAAGAAAAAATGAGATTTCAAAATTTAACTTTATTTTATTTAACTCGCTTTAACAACATATTTTTGTCATATATGAATGAATATAAAATACTATAAAAAAATAAAATAATAAATGAAAAAATATATATATAAATTCAATAGGATTTAATGAGGAACCTGGCCTTGTACATGATTTGCTATTTTTATATAATCAGGTATATAGTTTGCAGTACCTGCTCTTAAACAATTATCCAAATGAATCTGTAAGTTGAGATCGATATTTTGATTTCAAATAAGCCATATTTGAAAACAGGGTCTCACAGTATGTAGTTGTTAATATGAATTCACAATATGAATAAATATTTAGCGAGCATTTTCTCAGAATAGGAAAAGTATTTCTATCTACCAACTTCCAGAACATTTTGTCATCATGATGAGCTTTTAAAATTATGTTGTTTTGTAAATTAATTATTTCCATTTCCAAGTCTTCTGTATTACTTAGCTCGAAGTAATTGGAAATTTTAGCAGTTATGTCATCTTCATCATCATCATCATCATCATCAAATTCCTGCCATGTACCCTCAAGGGGTGTACAGGATATGACAGTACTACATGAAAAAATTACATCATTACTAACTTCCTATCTACAATTTTCCTCCAAATCAGTCTGTTACTTGTCAAGACTCCAACATTATCAGATCTTATATTTCTATCGTCTAAGGCACATTGTACCGTATCAATCCACCTATATCTTGGTCTTCCTCTGGGTCGTTTTCCTGCCAACCTGGCAGAGAACACTTGTTTTGCTAATCTTTCCTCTCCCATTCTATTTAAGTGACCATACCATCTGAGATTAGCTCTGCTAACGCATTCCTGGATGCTGACAATGTCAAGTTCTTTCCTAATATCCTCATTTTTAATATGATATTGCCATTGATGCCATCTGTTCACGCCTCTAATCTTTCTCAGGACTCTCATATCTGCAGTCTCTAGTCTTTGGTCAAGTGTTTTACTTCTGACCCAGCTCTCAGATCCATAAGTTAAAATTGGTTTGAACACAGTCTTGTATACAGCTAATTTAGTGTTCCGACTAATTTCTTTCTTATTCCATATGAATTTATTCAATTGACTTCCCACGATACCAGCTTTGCTGATTCTGTTGTCTATTTCTATATTTAGTTTACCATCTTCAGTAAAAATTGTGCCTAAGTAGCTGAAATGTTTTACTTGTTCCACAGGTTCTCCATTCACAACACAGTTGACATTTTCAATGATTCTGCCTATTTTCATTGTCTTTGTCTTTTTATTGCTGACCTTCATACCATATCTATTACAACAGCTATTCAATTTAGTCAGAGAATCTTGCAGACTTGCAGCGGATTTATTTAGAAGTATAACATCATCCGCATAAAGCAAAGAGCTGACATTAACATTTCCAATTTTGATATCAGGTTTAATACCACATTCCTTCATAATGTGATCCATATAGATAATGAATAACAGAGGGGATAATGTACATCCTTGCCTCACACCAGATTTAACATTAAACCATCTTCCTGTACTTCCTTCAATTCTAACTGCTGACTCACAACTCAAATAAAGACTAAGTATTGCTTGATATAATGCCCCATTGACACCATATAACTGCAGCGTATTGAATAGCTTCT
The DNA here is from genome assembly GCF_054136105.1 of Typopeltis vanoorti. Taxonomy (NCBI): domain Eukaryota; kingdom Metazoa; phylum Arthropoda; class Arachnida; order Uropygi; family Thelyphonidae; genus Typopeltis; species Typopeltis vanoorti. Next base: position 83,066,260 of record NC_143568.1, read on the forward strand.
CTCTTGGCACCTTGTCATATGCCTTTTCCAAATCGACAAAACTTAAATACAGATCTTTGTTATATTCCCATGCTTTCTCGACTATTTGTCGTAAAGTGAAGATCTGATCCTGACAGCCTCTATTTGGCCTGAATCCAGCTTGTTCTTCACCAAGCTTTTCTTCCACAATTCTTCTCAACCGTTTCTCAAGTATACTTGCATAGATCTTGCCAGGAACACTCAGTAGGGAAATACCTCTGTAATTCTCACATTCAGTTTTATTTCCCTTTTTATATATGGGTACTATGAGAGCTCTACTCCAATCATCGGGAATTCGTCCCTCTGTCCAGGCTTTCTGAACTATGCAGTGCAGCCACTGTAAGACTCTTATACCACCATACTTCAGCATTTCTGGTCGAATATCATCTACTCCTGCTGCCTTTCCACATTTCAAGCCTTTGACGGCTTTTTCTACTTCAAGTATGGATATGTATTCCTGACTGCATGCCTGGTCAGTGTTTTTTATCACTGTGCTGTCATCACTGCTTGTTTCATTTAGCAGTTTTTCAAAGTAATTACTCCATACTTCAAGGATATCTTTTTCTCCTGTTTTCATTTCACCTTTATCATCTCTAATTCCTTTTACAGCACTCTTTCCTCCATTCCTAAGCTTCTTCAACAACCTCCAGAATATTTTGCCACCTTCTTGATATTTATTTTCTATATTCTTGCCAAAGTCCTCCCATGACTTTTGTTTAGCTAGTTTTACACACTGTTTAGCTTTCTTACATTTGTCTCTGTATTCTGTAAGAGTAAAAGCTGACTTATTTGCCAGGAACTTTTGATATGCTTTCTTCTTTTCCTTCACTGCCTCTTTAACTTCCTGTGTCCACCAGGGAGTTCTGATTTTTTTATCTTTGCACACAACCTCACCACATGCCTCTCTGGCAGAATCAATCAATATTTCCTTCAGAGTTTGCCACTGAATCTCCAAGGTTTGATTCCTGTTCTCAAACTCTTTCATTTTCTTTTCAATAATATTTCTGTATTTTAGTCTACAGTTTACATCTGAGAGCTGCTCAACTTTTATTCGCTTTAAAACTTTCTTACATGTTATTCTTTTCAATATGAAATTCAATTTTATCCTGCTCAAGACTAAATAGTGATCACTTCCAATTTCAAATCCTCTGTACACTCTGGTGTCCTGCACCAGGGAGAAAACATCACTATCAACAATAACATAGTCAATGAGACTTTTCTTATTCCTAGCCTCTTCTCTCCATGTGAATTTGTGCACATTTTTATGTTGGAACATGGTGTTCGTAATAACCAGTCCATGTCCTGAGCAGAAATCCAACAGATATTTGCCATTATTATTAGCTTTGCTCTTTTCTCCAAATTTTCCCAAAATATTTTTGTATGTCTCACAATCATTTCCTACTCTACTATTTAGATCCCCAACAAGGACCAACTTTTCCTTTTTCATTGTGTCAGTTGCTTTTTCTAAAGCCTCAAAAAATTCCTCCACTTCTACCTTAGTAGAACCTTCTGTGGGACCATAGGCACAAATAAGTCTCATTGTCCAGTTCCCCATTCTCATATTTGCCCACATTACTCTACTTGAGACTGACTGCCATTCAAGAAGATTAGCCTCGTATTTTGTGTTGAATACTATGGCTACTCCTTCTTTTCCTTGATTGTTATTGCCTGAATATAACATTTTGTATTTATTGCTCAGAAAGATCTCACCAGTTTTGGTCTTTTTTGTTTCAGTCACCCCTATTATGTCGATCTGGTACTTATCTAATTCCTCAGCTAGCTCCATTTCTTTGCCATTCAGGCTTCTTACGTTGATAGTACCGATCTTTAACTCTGGTGATGTTGAGTTGGGGTTTGTTTTCAGATTTGTTCCAGTAGCTGACTTTTCGCTGTTCGCCCTGGTTCCCTGGCGAAAACAACGGGGGCCTTGTTTAACCGGGCGACGCCCCAGCCGGCATGAAATTTTGTCATGTTGTACCATCATTTTTTATTTTGGTTTAACCAATAAGAATACAATTTGGTCGGCTAAATCCCAAATTGCCAGCCCATCCTCGTTCGTTCAGTATCAAAGTAGATACCCAACAGGGTGCACCACGAGAAGGTGAGGATTGGACATTAGGTCAGAAGCCCTGGTCGGTTCTCCGCATTCCTTTAAAGGCTATGTGGAGGTCTCCTCTCAGTTATACAGCTTTGACCCTTAAGCACCCCTATGTCATCTTCAGTAACTTTAAACGGATTTAGGAAAAATCTAAAAATGGGTTCTAAAGTTGCAAAATCTTGAAAGCAGAAAGAAAACTCTTCTACTAGTGTGTCTATGATTTTTATATATGATGTAGTGCTAAATGTTTCCTTATTCAAACTTTCATTGATATGTTTTAGATTTGGAAAATGTGACAACGAATTTTTCATCAGATGGGATTTCAATAGTTCCAACTTACACTTGAAAGCATTGACTGCACTAATAATATCAGCAATATGGGAATTTTTCCCTTGTAATTGTAGATTTAAATCATTAAACTTTGCTGTTATATCTGTTAGAAATCCAAGATCCATTAAACAATTTTTATTTTCTAATTCTTTGTAAAAATCACCTCTTGATGTAATAAATTCTTTTATTTACGGCCAAAGAATAAAAAATTGCTCAAGTATTTTACCTCTGCTCAACCATCTCACTTCAGTATGTAATAGTAGGTCAGCATTTTCATCTTTCAAAAATAATTTAAATAGCCTGTGCTTAGTTGCTTTTAATTTTATCAAATTAATAATTTTTGTTACAATTGACATTGCATGTTTAAAATTGAGTTTTAGTATATAACATTTCCTGATGAATAAGACAATGATATGCAATAAATTTAGGAAATAAAAGGTCCTGTCTGCACAAGCCAATAAATCCATTTTCCTTACCAGTCAATGCTTGTGCACTGTCAGTAGTAATTGAAGTTAATTTCTGAATTAGTAATTTTTTTATAGTACAAATTCTTTAAAAATGGAAAATATATCCTCTCCTCTAGTGTGCCCCTTCAATGGAAGAATTTTAAGAAATTTTTCTTTTCTAGATAAATCATCAAATACCATTTTCACCGAAATTGCTAATTGTCATGTATTTGTTATGCCTCTCGATTCATCCAGCTGTAGTGAAAAGAAAATGCATTTTTCCATATCATTTGCTAATTCTATTTCTAAGATTCAATTCTTCTAGTTATAGTTCTTGCTGATAACTGCAACGTATTTATAACTGAAACTATTTCAGTTTTATTTTTGAAATCTTCAAAAAGCAAATCTGCAGCCAGTTCTAACATAGCTTCTTTAATTAAATCTCCATCTGTAAACAGTTTTTTTTTCTTAGCTATCAAATGCTAGCTAAGAAGAAAATAAAAGAAAACTAGCAACTGTTGCTACGGTTTAGTAAAAAAAACTTTCTGTTTAGTAATGGATGATTTCAAAGATAAAATCTTTTTTTTTTCTTATTTTGGAATCCACTGGATAGTCAAAATTAAAATTGGCATGAATGGTTTTGAAATGTCTTTCTATATTACTTTTATTAGAAATAGCACACTATTATTGCATAATAAACAAATACATTTGCCATTAAGATTGATAAAGAAATACTCATCCTCCCAATTGTCATTAAAATAGTATGTTCTTTTCCTTTCACGTTTATCCATTATAAAGGGTTAAAAATATCTCTGTAAACAAAGTATTTTATATTTGTACTGATAGCAGGAGTGATTCAATTCTGAGTTGTTGTCCGCACCTCAGAATGAGGTCTAAACGAATCCAGTACGCTGACGAGTAGCATGGTGCTTCGCGAGACGGAGCACCCCGACTGCAATGCAGTCGAATTCTGATGAATCGACATTCAGGGTAGCCCTGAGTTTCAAAACGTTTCAAAAAAAATGACATAAAAATTCTTATCTTCTTATCATTTTATATATATATATATAGTGTAGATTTTTTGAAACTTTTTACATGCACATATCATGTAACAATAAACCAAAATTTGTACTTAAAGAATCAGTTTGCTCCACTAGAAAAATCAATAATACTATTTTACAGGATTTAAATTCATCTGCAGGAAAAAAAAAATTAAAATGCCATTGCAGATTAATTAAGCTTGCTAAATTCCTTCATAAATTTATATACTGATTGGCTAAATATGGTCTCTTAAGGATCATATTTTGGCTTCTTTTGTGTGTGTGTGTGTGTGTGTATATATATATATTTTTTTTTTTTTGACCATATTTTGGTAGACTTTGAAGACAAAATTAAGATATAGCATCAAATTAATGTTCTGTATTAATTGCATCTCTCTCTCTCTCAATTGATCATGAAGGATGAGCAATAGCAAAAATAAATAAATAAGATAAATGCTTTTGGAGGAAATACACTGGGAATAAAAATATCGTGTAATTCATATAATTGACCTTATCTAACTTTAGGATGGGTGCTTTAGGGGTACTTAAGGGTCAAAGCTGTATAACTGAGAGGAGACCTCCACATAGCCTTTAAAGGAATGTGGAGAACCGACCAGAGCTTCTGACCTAATGTCCAATCTTCACCTTCTCGTGGTGCACCCTGTTGGGAATCTACTTTGATACTGAACGAACGAGGATGGGCTGGCAATTTGGGATTTAGCCGACCAAATTGTATTCTTATTGGTTAAACCAAAATAAAAAATGATGGTACAACATGACAAAATTTCATGCCAGCTGGGGCGTCGCCCGGTTAAACAAGGCCCCCGTTGTTTTTGCCAGGGAACCAGGGTGAACGGCGAAAAGTCAGCTACTGGAACAAATCTGAAAACAAACCCCAACTCAACATCACCAGAGTTAAAGATCGGTACTATCAACGTAAGAAGCCTGAATGGCAAAGAAATGGAGCTAGCTGAGGAATTAGATAAGTACCAGATTGACATAATAGGGGTGACTGAAACAAAAAAGACCAAAACTGGTGAGATCTTTCTGAGCAATAAATACAAAATGTTATATTCAGGCAATGACAATCAAGGAAAAGAAGGAGTAGCCATAGTATTCAACACAAAATATGAGGCTAATCTTCTTGAATGGCAGTCAGTCTCAAGTAGAGTAATGTGGGCAAATATGAGAATGGGGAACTGGACAATGAGACTTATTTGTGCCTATGGTCCCACAGAAGGTTCTACTAAGGTAGAAGTGGAGAAATTTTTTTGAGTCTTTATTTGAGTTGTAAGTCAGCAGTTAGAATTGAAGGAAGTACAGGAAGATGGTTTAATGTTAAATCTGGTGTGAGACAAGGATGTACATTATCCCCTCTGTTATTCATTATCTATATGGATCACATTATGAAGGAAAGTGGTATTAAACCTGATATCAAAATTGGTGATGTTAATGTCAGCTCTTTGCTTTATACGGATGATGTTATACTTCTAAATAAATCCGCTACAAGTCTGCATGATTCTCTGACTAAATTGAATAGCTGTTGTAATAGGTATGGTATGAAGTCAGCAATAAAAAGACAAAGACAATGAAAATAGACAGAATCATTGAAAATGTCAACTGTGTTGTGAATGGAGAACCTGTGGAACAAGTAAAACATTTCAGTTACTTAGGCACGATTTTTACTGAAGGTGGTAAATTAAATATAGAAATAGACAACAGAGTCAGCAAAGCTGGTATGGTTGGAAGTCAATTGAATAAATTCATATGGAATAAGAGAGAAATTAGTCGGAACACTAAATTAGCTGTATACAAGACAGTGTTCAAACCAGTTTTAACTTATGGATCTGAGAGCTGGGTCAGAAGTAAAACACTTGACCAAAGACTAGAGACCGCAGATATGAGAGTCCTGAGAAAGAGTAGAGGCGTGAACAGATGGCATCAATGGCAATATCATATTAAAAATGAGGATATTAGGAAAGAACTTGACGTTGTCAGTATCCAGGAATGCGTTAGCAGGGCTAATCTCAGGTGGTATGGTCATTTAAATAGAATGGGAGAGGAAAGATTAGCAAAACAAGTGTTCTCTGCCAGGTTGGCAGGAAAACGACCCAGAGGAAGACCAAGATATAGGTGGATTGATACGGTACAAAGTGCCTTAGACGATAGAAATATAAGATCTGATAATGTTGGAGTCTTGACAATTAACAGACTGATTTGGAGGAAAATTGTAGATAGGAAGTTAGTAATGATGTAAATTTTTCATTTAGTACTGTCATATCCTGTACACCCCTTGTGGGTACATGGCAGGAATTTGATGATGATGACGATGATAACTTTAGGATGATTTTAGTTTTAAAGACCTAAAAATTTGTTCCAATGAAATTTCTATTCCACTGGTAGTGGAAGTGTCATCCATATCCTTTAGCAGCTCACAGCCATTTGTATTGGTTCTTGTAATATGATTTTAACAGCTTGATTAATCTTTGTATGCTAATAATTTTTTGCATATTTTGCAGTCAGCTGTGTGATGTGTCTGAAATGCTTTTTGACTTATTATTTATTGATTTTATATACTTACTTAATTATTTTCAACAGCCAGAGATCACAACCAGTGTTAGTGATATATGTTCATATTTTGATCTTGGCATAGTTATATGTTAGTTGTGATTTATTTTAACACAACTTTAAGAATTTATTTTAAGGATTATGTTATTCCTTTAGAATCATATAAAAACAGAATATGAAATAAACTTTACATTAATATCTTATGTTGCTTGAATGTTTTTCCACTTGGTTATAAATTAAAGATACCAAGAAATTATATTCTTGGTTTATCCTCTCTCCACGTGTACACAAACAAAGTTTTCACATGAAGTATTTTCACAATTAGGTCACTTGTATATAGAGGCTAACGACTTCACATTAATTGCTTTAGTTCATAATGCAAAGCGCACACCCTTTTGGGTGTGTATAATTCTAAGCATTGTGGGAAGGTACACTACCCAGACTGGTTTCTAACTTTATTGAGGTTTCATCTTACAGTCAGCTCTGTGATGTGTCTGAAATGTTTCTGACTCATTATTTATTGATTTTACATACTTATTTAATTATTTTTTACAGCTAGAGATCACAACCAGAGATACATACCCAAAAGATGTTTGCTTTGCATTATGGGATGCTAAGACAATTAATGTGACATCATTAGCCTCTATACAAGTAGCCTACTTATGAAAACACTTCACGTGTCGGAGAAAGGATAAACTAAGAATATAATTTCTCGACATTTTTAATTTAGTTTACATTAATAGTTTTAATTACCCTCCCAATCCAGTCCTTAAATATAAATTTTCTGTGACATTTTGTAATGACCTTTTTGTCTTGGTTGAAAACCTCAGTGAATCCTACTCATTCTGCATTACACTAGACATGGCTTAGGTAAGGTTTTATAGTTATTTTCATTTTCTTCCCATGTTAAAAAGCAAGTGAAAGCTTGTTTTTCCAAGGAAGAGTGCATAGTGGTTAATTATTTCTATAGAATTTCACAATTAAAAAGACTTAATATCTAGATGAGCTGATCTTTCACCAAAATAAGGCACCGTTACCTTATTACCACAGGGAGGTGTCTTAAGACTGTTTAAGAAAATACTTTCTCTTTTCAGGAAAGTTGGGCATGGCAGAAAAGTCTTGCTATTTCTGAAGTAATACAGCATTTGCTCAGTGGCAGAATAACTAGGACACTGAAATGTTACAGATACTTCTAAATATCATCTGTATCTATATAGTTCATGTATATATATATATATATTTTTTTTTTTTAGGTGATGATACTCTAAAATTATGGGATCTAAGAAAATTTAAGGAACCCTTAAATGTTGCAAATAATCTATATAATAGGTTTCCAGTGTGAGTTATAAAACATTATTTATTTAGTTATTGTTAATAGTACCTTATTTCTAAATATTTTAAGATTTTCAATATCAAAATTTCCTTGAAAAGCAATTACTATGATGAAATTACTATAATAATAATAATAATACAATTTAATAGATCAGACTGGTAGAAATGCATAACATACATTTCAGTTTATATTAGTATGCTACAAAGAACTCTAGCCAGCTACTAGCATACCTGTGAATGTTTTTTTTTTTTTTTTTTTTTTGAATGCAATAATTTAAGGACCACTTTGCTTGTTGTGTCGAGAAAACAAACCCAGCCGTTTTATATCGATGGCTGGCTAACTTGTGTCTGCTCAAAAATAGTCTAATAACTTTCAATCTTTGTCATGATTTTAACTTGGTGGTAAAGGTCTCATTCCCAGACTTTTTAAAGAAAGCTTAAAAGAAAACTGGTAAAATTAGACGTACTTTCTTGGTGGTCATAATCCTTTGAAAATCACAAGTTAATCACGCTAAGAAAGTGTGACCAGTTGTTTTGATTATGAAAACTATGTTTTAGAGAGCCTATCTGGTTTAAAGCTCTACTGAAGTCTAAGAAAACTTAAGACTCCAGTATTTTTTGGAGTCTAGAAGAATTGTCTCATGTAATGTTAGGATTTTCTCTTAACTATATTTGCTGGTTTTGATAGGCTGTGTGTGCATGCAATTTGAACCAGTTATCCAGTTCCCTTCTCCAAGGTGAATAGATTCTGTGAACTAATGCCTTACTTCTTATAACTATGTGATCTTGTAGCACTTATTTCTGCCACCTTGACTTTCCTATTCACCTTTTCTAGAGAACAGAGCTAACAGGACCATTCTGTTAAGAAGCTTTCCTTAGATATAAAGGCTTTTTAACTGAAGATTGAGGTAGCTAGTCTCATACAGAGATAGTAGTGTTTCTCAGCCTGGAAACTCACATTATTCATCCCAAAAAATATACAAACCAATCAGGACATACATACAATTATCAGACATAATAGATTCTCTTCACAGTTTTAGTTGCTTCAGTCATAATTCTAGCTAAACCAGTCAAACCTTAGAGCTGTTTAACATTGCAACATGAATGTCTGTTTCTCTCTTTCATATAAATATTTTGTCAAAATAAATATCCTTTGCAGAAGATTGTGATTAATGAAGATTAATTTTTCATGCCCGACAGACCAGTCAGAAGAAATTAGGCAAAAGGATCACATAAATGACATTGAAAAAAGAAGAGTGTCTCAGCTTCCCATATCACAAAGGAAAAGCACAATATTATATAAATTATGTGTCCTACAGGTATCATTACCATTTCCCCTTGCACGTTAAGCTCAGTGGCCTGTCACAACCAATTAAATTGGCTTCTCTAAAACCTAATTAATGCAACTAATGGCTAAGGTAATCTAATCTATATAGTATAGTATGGTTGTCATTTGCATATGTTCTCCTGTTTCGCATTATGAAAAAAAAAAAAAGGAAAAAATCCTTCCACCTCTGTATGAGACTGGATAACTTGCCTTCATTTGAAAAGCCCTGATAAAGATTTTTTGCATCCTAGATAGGATTCAAACCTAGTCTTTCCAATTGAAAAATATCATTGATATCTGACTGAGCTTCTAAGGCTCTTTGTCTTATAGGTTACATTCAGAAATTCAAAGCTATAGAGATGATAAGAACTCCATTTCATTGTAATGAAATCTAAAGTATGATTTTTCAGTAATGTGTTCAGTTTTGACAAAAAAACTTCAGCCTGGAGAGTATGGAATTGTGAAGACAGTTACACACACCATGCCACATCACCATTGAATAACTCACATTCATGTGATATGTTGATTTGCTAAATGTAACTGATTGAACCAAAACTTGAGGAGATATTCTCTATAGATGAAGAAGCAAACATAGAATCAGCAAAACTAGTTGAATTAGGAAATAAATTTGCTTGAACAAATGGAAAATTATGGATAGCTACATAGAAACTTTCAGATGTTAAAATATGCATTCATTGTACTGTTAACTTTCATTGTAATGAACTTGCACAGTGAATAAAGAGATAGAATTTCTTTTAGCTTAATGATGTGGGACTATGGTCTGAACTCTTTGGTAGTTTGTTATAGTGAGAAAATTCAGTATAATTATGTGAAAGAAACTAATGTTATCTACATTTTGTTTCTTTTGTGGGGTGTTTCTTTTTGAATGTCCACTGTCAAAGAGAGAAATCAATTTTATAAAGTCAAATCATTACAGAAGTCATATTTTTCATATACTACCCTTGCTCTTAGAAAGTTGTAAGAAGTTTATTTTACTTGGTTATAAAGTATATTATATTTGACAAGAAATTATATTCTTGTTTTAATCCTTACATAAGGTAAGCAGTTTGTGCATGAAGCATCTTCATGGCAAGTCTGCTTATATATATATATCATCATCATGCATATCAAGGATTTAGGCCTAGCATGGCATGTTGTTCCAGCCTTAGAAGTCATCGTTTAAGAGGACGCCCTGGTTTTCTTTTTCCTAATGGCTTGTACTTTAAAACTTGTTTTGGTAATCTTTCTGTTTTCATTCTTTGAATGTGTTCCATCCATTTATGTTTATATTTTTTAATTTTTTTCTATTACTGGTTCAATTCTTTCATAATTTCTTCATTTCTTTTGTGATCAAATAAGGATATACTTTGCAGTTTTTCTCATAAACTTCATTTCTGCTGTTATTAATCTTTGTTTGTCTTTTTGTTTTATTGTCCAGATTTCGCTTCCATACATTAAGACTGGTAGGGCAAATGTATTGTATACTTTTAGTTTGGTTTGTTTTTGAACTAGGTTTGGTTTAAATATAGAGTTAATTACACCTGTTATTATTTTTAAATCCTTTCTTTTAGTTTTACACTGTGATCAGCATTCATTTTTGAAATTATGAATCCTACAACCGTGTTAGAATAACTCTTTTTATTATCCCGATGGTTCGATCTTCATATCAAGATCTGGAGTATACATAAATACAAGCAATACAAGCTGCGTTACATTTCAAACCGTAAGCTAGAGAAACAATGATTTGATCACATGTTACTCACTGGCATGACCTCTAGTGAAAAAAAAAATAAAAATAAAATAAAAAAAATTACATCAAGCCAATTTAATTTTTGATTACATGAATAAACATTCTTGCTTTCCTCGAGTAACAGTGATGTCTTATTTCTATTATTACAATTGTTATTTGTGATTTAAAAAAAAAAAAATTACATGTCCTATTTTATTATTATTATTATTATTATTATTATTACGGGTATCTCCATGGAGTCAGTAGACTCATCGCGGGAGACCCAAACTAGCAAAACAATATCTGTCATATCTCTTCTTGAATTCATTTACAGATGAAGAGCTCACAACAAAGTCAGGCAATGAATTCCACTCATTCACCACCCTCCAGGCAAAAAACCTTGTTCTGACACCTTTGTTAACCACACTCTTCTTTAATTTCCAGAGATGACCTCTTGTTCTTCCATCACTATCACACAGCTGAAACATTTCCCCTGCATCAATCCTATAAAAACCTTTTAGTAATTTGAATGTTTCTATCATATCCCCTCTTCTTCGCCTATCAACCAATCTCTGCAATCCACGAGCTCTCAATCTATCAATGTAGGGAGCATTTTTTATATCACTCGCCAACTTGGTCACTCTTCTCTGAACCCTCTCCACAGCCTCCTCATCTCCAAGGAATCCAGGTGACCAGACCTGAGCACAGTAATCCAAATGTGGAAGTATCAATGCTTTATAAAGGGGAATAATAACCTCTTTATCTCTGGATGTCAGTGTGTTCCTCAACAACCAAGTAATCCTATGTGCAATCTTGGACACCTTAGCAATGTGTCCTCTGAACTTCATCTCCTTATCTACCAATACTCCTAAGTCCCTAGCTTCATCAATCTCTTGGAGTACCTTTCCATCTATGTAGTACACAGCTGGTAATCTTTTAATCCCAAAATGCAAGACTTTACACTTTTCCACATTGAACTGACATCCATTTTCTTTTGCCCATTTTACCAGCTTATTTAAATCCTCCTGCAAACTTTCAACATCATCTTGATTTTTTATTGCACTACACAACTTTGCATCATCAGCAAACAACTGAATATCTCCCTTTAAGCCGTTTCCTATATCATTTATATACAAATTAAACAACATTGGCCCAAGCACAGAGCCCTGAGGCACACCACTGGTCACCTGCCTCATTCTGGACTCGGCTCCTCCATACACCACCTTATGGTATCTCTCCCTGAGCCATTCTCCTATCCATATCACCAATTTAATATCCATTCCCATCTGCTCCAATTTGCGTAACAGTGTTCTATGGGGTATCCTGTCAAAAGCCTTACAAAATCCAGAAGTACCACTGTGTAGCCAGTTCCTTTGTCCAACTCAGATGTTATTCTATTATGGATAGTTAATAGATTGCTAAGGCAGGATCTACCTTTAACAAAACCATGTTGGCCTCTATAGAGTATCATATCCTGATCCACCCATTCTTGAATTTTGTCTTTAACCAACTTTTCCAATACTTTTACCACTACTCCTGAGATGGTGATTGGTCTGTAATTCAATACTGCAGTTTTAGAGCCACCCTTATGCAAAGGAACCACTTTGCCTAACTTCCACTCCCTAGGGACCATACCAGAGTTCAAACTTAAATTAAATATCCAGGTAAGAGGGGTTGACAATTCATTTGTACATTCACGCAACACCCAAGCTGATATTCCATCTAAGCCTACCGCAGTGTTTGCATTTAAGTTTCGCAATATATTTAATACCTCTGATTCTTTAGCTTCAATTCTCACATTAGGTATTGCTATAGGTATAGAGATATCCTCACTTGGGTGATAGACTTTTGAGAAGTGATCACTCAGTAACTCGACTATTACATCTGATTTTGTCACCTCAATACCATCAGCACCCACTAAGGTTATCCTTCCGAAGTCATTCTTCCTCTTACTTGCCACATAGCGGAAGAACTCTTTGGGATTACCCTTGATCTCTTTGGCTAAGGTCTTCTCATAATCTGATTTAGCTTTTCTTACTATGCTGGTAACCTTCCTAGCTTGAGCCTTGTACTGCTCATGGGTGTCCTGATCGCCCTTCTCCTTGTAAATTCTCCATAACATTTTCTATTTTTGTAATTCAAGCTTGATACTACTGCTCATCCATCTAATGCCTGCCTTGTTTGACCTCCTGACCATGGGGACACAATCTGATATTGCTTTCCTCAGATACCCGCTGATTTTATCCCAAGCACTGCTAACATCTTTCCCTTGCAATATGTTCTGCCATGGGATGGCTGCAAGCTCACTCCGAAGCTTGTTATAATTGCCTAACCTGTAGTTTCGTACATACCCCTTCTTAATAGAAAAATCCACAGATTTTGCAACCTCCCAAGTCAATACCACATGATCGCTTTCACCAACTGGAGGTAACGAGGTCACCTTACTTATGCATATAACCTCTGAACCAATAACCAGGTCCAACACTCTCACACCACGTGTCCCTTCAGTTACGTGCTGTTTCAAGTAATTATCTCGTAGAAGATGTATGAACTCCATTTCCTTTTTGCTACGTGATATTTCCTCCTTCCAATTGATATCACCATAATTAAAATCCCCCATAATAATCACTAAGCCTTCACTCATTGCACTAAGTTGCTGATGCATGAATTCAATATCTCCCCCTGTACTCCCTGGCCTATAGCAGCATCCAACTGTATATTTGGTTGCGTTGGTCACTATTTCGCACCAGACTGCCTCAAATGAACTCTCATTCACATGTCTATCATCATGATATACTACTTTCTTTGGCTGCAAACAGTACTCCTCCTCCTGTTCTATCTTCTCTATCCTCCCTGAAAATACTGTACCCATCACATTCAATTCCAGTGACCACATCTTCTGCTGACAGCCAAGTTTCACTAATGCCTACAACTTTTGGTGAGATTTCACTGACTAATGCCAAAAATTCTTCTCTCTTATTTCTAATGCTTCTAGCATTGGTATACAAAAATTGCAGATTCCCTCTAGATCTTGTACCGGCTTTAGAACTGATATATAAGTCACTAACTACCGTAGTCCTATGCCGATTTTTTTCCCCTCTCTTCTGCAATTTATTCTGCCTATAAGGATCAATAAATACACAATCAGTGCTAAAGTTTCTCTTTCTTACACTCAACCTTTTCAATATTAGTTTCCCTGCCCAATAACTTCAACCTGTTCAGAAAACAATAACTTCTTCAATCTCTTATGTCCTTCCATGTTAAGATGCAGTCCATCTCTAGCATACAACTGCCTTTTTCCTTCAAACACACTCCAAACATCAACAAACTCCAGACCTCTTTTTCTGCACATTCTTGCAATCATATCATTCATTAACATTGCTCGTCTACTTAACTCGTAATTGTCAAAACGAGGCAGCACACACACTATTCTCCCATTGACACTTTTCCTCTTCACAATATCTAATAATGTTCTTAAATCTTTTCCTACCCGATTTATACTACCTCTCAGGTCATTCGTATCCACCATAACTATCATCTTGTCTGTTTCATGCCCTCTCTTTATTGCTAAAGCCACTCTTTCTATTGTATACCATCAGCCAAGCACTCCTCATGCATACCACTCTCCATACCCTTAATCATAGAATCACCATATATTTTACCACTATTAACTTCATTCACACTCATGGACTCATTCTCTACACTATTCAGCATGACTCTCCCTGCTTCATTACTCAACTCTTTATTACTTACCCCCCCACTCTCACTACATCTCATTTCTTCTTGGCCACTTGTGGTTTTATTATGTTGACTCCCAATCACTCCCATACTATTTATTACTGAATCATTCACCAAAGACTCACCCATATGTAATCCTGTTCTAGTTACTTCAGCTAAAGTAATCTCTATAGTCCTAATTTCTCTGTTTAACACATTAAACTCAGCTTTAACTTCCAGTATCTCCTTACCGATCACTTCCACTTCCTCATGAAGAAGATGAAGGTCATTTTTCATTTTCATAAACTCCCGCCGAAGTTCTTCCGCTACGGTCCCGATGTCAGCTTCCATTCCTAAACGCTCCAGCCTATCCCGACACTTCTCACATACGTCGACATTTTCTTTCTTTTCATTTTTCCAGACCGACCACAGATCCTTCACATTTTTCGGTGCATACATGTAGCAGTTTCCGCAACGCATCCATTGCGAAAAATCTAACGCTGAGCCAGCCTTTCGTGTAGTAGTAGAAGTCCTGCGCGCCGCTGACGTACGTTTCTTGTTGGACGCCATCTTTACACCAAGATGTAAAGTTTTTCAGTATTAAAGTTGTCATTATAGATTTAGAATCCTGGATTTTCTAGAGTCCTGTTTATAGTTGTTCTTAGAGAGGAAGGATTCATGGGATGAATATATGCCTTCCATATGTATGGGATTTTTAGACCATCATTATTGTTCATACCATGTTTTGGAGTGATGTAGACAACTAGTGCTTTTCCAGTCAATTCTATGTAAGGTGTTCAGAGCATGATCAGAAAGGCCAGCTTCACCATAATTATTATATTTGATGTGTTGTTTATGTTCTTTTTTTTTGATCGGAATTGTGTGTCCTGTTTCTCCTATGTATGGTATGTTGCAGGTGCAGTAAATACGGTATGCTCCAGGGTGGGCCAACGGAGGGATAGGGTCTTTGGATGAGTTGAGTAAGCTTTTTAATTTTGCAGGAGGTTTAAAGGTGGCTTTGAGGTTGTATTTTTGTAGTAGTCTGTTTATTTTGTCTGATGTCCCTTTAATGTATGGAATGCTTATAGTTTTACTGTAGTCTGGTTTGTCTTTGTTTTTTATTGAGGTCTTGTAGAGAATTTTGTTAATAGTGTTTTGGCTGTATCCACTTTTTTGAAAAGTATTATTGATCACTTTAAATTCGTTTTTCAGTGCCTGTTCACTGGAGCAGATCTTCAGAGCCCTGTTTTTTAGGGTATTGATGACACCTAGTTTTTGTGTTGGGTGGTGGTAGGAGTTTATGTGTATATATTGGCCAGTATGTGTCTGTTTCCAGTAAACAGCGAAGGAAAGATTGCCAAAGGGAAGACGTGTGACAAGTGTATCTAGAAACGGCAGTGTGTTATGTTTTTCAATCTCAATTGTGAACTGTAAACGTTCGTGTTGCTTGTTTAGGTGGCTAAGGAAAGTGTCTAGTGGTCATGAGACCAAATCGTGAAAACATCGTCAATGTATCTGAGCCATACTTCTGGTTTTAAAGGGGAGGAACCTAGAACAAGTTCAAAATGTTCCATATAAAACTTAGCGATTGGGCGGGGAGGAATAATGGCAAGCCCATGGCTGTGCCTTCTTTTTGTAGGTGGAAAGCATTTTGCCATGCAAAATAACCAGAATGTAATACATGCGCAAAGAGCGCTGTGATGTCTGGAGGAAATATGTTCTGTAAAAGAAGAAAGAATTGTGTCATTGGGATATTGGTAAAGAGGGCAGAGTCGTCAGAATTGACTAATAGATCATCTTTTTCTAATGTAATGCCTTTGATGATGTTTATGAAGTGTTGTGTGTTTTTGATATGGGAGGGGGGAATGACCTACCAACTCCTTGAGTGTTGCCACTAATTTTTTGGCTAAGTGATAAGTCGGGCTATCAATACCTTCGATTATAGGCCTCAGCAGTGTGTTTTCTTTGTGAATTTTCGGTAGCCCGTAAATTCTTGGGGAACAAGCATAGTGTGGAAATTGTTTTTTGACCGTATCTTTGGGCCATGTGATAATTGACTTAAGTAGATTCTCTGTTTTCTTTTTGATTCTATTAGTTGAGTTATAGTTAACTAATTTATATGTGTTGTTGTCTGAGACCAGCAGATTCATTTTTTCCGCATAAGTGGTTCGGTTTAAGATAATGGTGGCACTTCCTTTATCTGCTCTGGTTATTAAGATGTTCGGATTTGACTTTAGTGATTTTATCGCTGTTGAGTTAGGGTGCTTGTTATTGTTTTGTCATGATTTAAAATGCTGGCGGTTTCTAAACATATTTTTTCTGCTATGTTATTTGGGATGAATCTTAGGCCTCTTTCAATATTATAAATAAATTCAAGTTTGCTTATCGATTTGGATGCTATGGCATAATTTAAACCTTGGTTAAGTATTGAGATTTCGGCTTTGTTTAAAGCGTGGTCGGATAGGTTAACTATATTATTGTTACCTGTCGGTGATTGGTATCTCCTGTTGTTTCTTGCTTCTGGTTGGTTGTTATTGTTCATTGTGAAGAAATTTGAATATGGCAGCTGGCTCTTTCAATCTTTTAGTCTTTGGAATTTGGAAATTAGATTTTCCTTCTTCGTTTGGAGGATGTGGTTCGCCATGTTGTTGGTAATCTTTTCCAGGATCATCCAGATATCTGCATTTAAGTAGCTTGAAAGTTCCATTTTTTCCTTTTCTAGCTGGTTTTGTGGCAGCTAAGTTCTTTCTGGAAGCTTGGATTTGTTCTTGGAAAAAATGAATCTGCTGATCTCGGACAACAACACATACAAATTAGTTATACTATAACCCAACTAATAGAATCAAAAAGAAAACAGAGAATCTACTTAAGTCAATTACCACATGGCCCGAAGATACGGTCAAAAAACTATTTCCACACTATGCTCGTTCCCCGAGAATTTACGGGCTACCGAAAATTCACAAAGAAAACACACCGTTAAGGCCTATAGTCGAAGTTATTGATAGCCCGACTTATCACTTAGCCAAAAAATTAGCGGCAACACTCAAGGAGTTGGTAGGTCATTCTCCCTCCTATATCAAAAACACACAACACTTCATAAACATCATTAAAGACATTACATTAGAAAAAGATGATCTATTAGTCAGTTTTTTGATGTCTCTGCCCTCTTTACGAATGTCTCAATCAATGACACAATTCTTCTTTTACTGAACAAATTTCCTCCAGATATCACAGTGCTCTTTGCGCATGTATTGCATTCTGGTTATTTTGTATGGCAAAACGCTTTCTACCTACAAAAAGAAGGCACAGCCATGGGCTCGCCGTTATTCCTCTCCCCCACTCGATTGCTAACTTTTATATGGAACATTTTGAACTTGTTCTAGGTTCCTCCCCTTTAAAATCCAAAGTTTGGCTCAGATATGTTGAAGATGTTTTCGCAATTTGGTCTCATGACCGCCAGACGCTAGACACTTTCCTTAGCCACCTAAACAAGCAACACGAACGTGTACAGTTCACAATTGAGATTGAAAAACATAACACACTGCCGTTTCTAGATACACTTGTCACACGTTTTCCCTCGGGCAATCTTTCCTTCACTGTTTACCGGAAACCGACACATACTGTCCAATATATACACATAAACTCCAACCACCACCCAACACAAAAACTAGGTGTCATCCATACCCTAAAAAACAGGGCTCTGAAGATCTGCTCCAGTGAACAGGCACTGAAAAACGAATTTAAAGTGATCAGTAATACTTTTCAAAAAAGTGGATACAGCCAAAACACTATTAACAAAATTCTCTACAAGACCTCAATAAAAAACAAAGATAAACCAGACTACAGTAAAACTATAAGCATTCCCTACATTAAAGGGACATCAGACAAAATAAACAGAATACTATAAAATTACAACCTCAAAGCCACCTTTAAACCTCCTGCAAAATTAAAAAGCTTACTCAACTCATCCAAAGACCCTATCCCTCCGTTGGCCCACCCTGGAGTATACCGTATTTACTGCACCTGCAACATACCATACATAGGAGAAACAGGACACACAATTCTGATCAGACAAAAAGAACATAAACGACACATCAAATATAATAATTATGGTGAAGCTGGCCTTTCTGATCATGCTCTAAACAACTTACATAGAATTGACTGGAAAAGCACTAGTTATCTACATCACACCAAAACATGGTATGAATGCAAATTTAAGGAAACTTGTGAGATCATTATCAACCACCCCCAATCTAAACAATAATGATGGTCTGAAAATCCCATACATATGGAAGGCATATATTCGTCCCACGAATCCTTCCTCTCTAAGAACAACTATAAACAGGACTCTAGAAAATCCAGGATCCTAAATCTATGATGACAACTTTAATACTGAAAAATAGGACGTCATTTTTTTTTTTTTAATCGCAAATAACAATTGTAATAATAGAAATATGACATCACTGTTACTCGAGGAAAGCAAGAATGTTTATTCATGTAATCAAAAATTAAATTAGCTTGATGTAATTTATTTTATTTTATTTATTATTATTTTTTCACTAGAGGTCATGCCAGTGAGTAACGTGATCAAATCATTGTTTCTCTAGCTTACTGTTTGAAATGTAATGCAGCTTGTATTGTATATGTATGTATGCTCCAGATGATGATCTTGATATGAAGATCTAAACATCGGGATAACATCGGAATCCATAATTTCAAAAATGAAAGTTTATTTGTAAATATTTTGCAATTTTTACGTTTATATCTTTTTCATTTTCATATGTGATCATTATTCATCCTAGGTTATTAAATGAATTCACCTGTTCTAAGATCTTGTTATCTATTACTATTTTAGTTCTTGCTGGATCTTGTCCTTTAAAGGCCATAGTTTTTGATTTTTCTGTTGATATTATCATATCATAATCTTTGGGTATCTCATTTAGATCTAAAATAGCTTTCTGTAAGTTATCTTCAGAATTTGTAATTATTTGGCCGTCGGCAAAAAGGAGAGTGTTTAATTTCACTGTAGGAGAAAGTTTAATTCCTTAATGTAAATTTTTATTCTATTTTATTATTATTTCATTTATGTAGATATTAAAAAGAGTTGCTGAGCGGGGACATCCCTGTTGGACCCCTTGGTTTATCTTTCTCGTATTTGATAGCGTGTGATTTAATCTTATTTGTATTTGATTATTTTCATATATACTTATGATAGCTTTTAGGATGTTATATGGTATTTGTCTTTCTTTTAATATGTTAAATAATATATTTCTTTTAACTTTGTCAAATGCTCTTTCAAAGTCAATAAATGCAGTATGTGTTTCTAAATTGTGTTCTCTTCTCTTCTTTTCTCTATTATTAATTTTAGGCAAAAGGCCAGGTCTATACATGATCGTCCTTTTCTAAATCCATTCTGTACTTCTAAAATAAAGTTTTTGGAATATTTCATTAGTTTGTTATTTAAGATTCTGCTATATATTTTGTAACAGGAATTTAGTATACTGATACCTCTATAGTTTTTAGGGTCATCTCTATTACCTTTTTTAAAGATAGGAATCACAATTGCTTTTCCAGTCTATTGGGGGGATAGCAGTTGAATAAATTTTATTTAAAAATAATAAGAGCCTTTCTTTGAATTTTGTTCCCACGTATTTGTATATTTCTGAACGTAGCTTATCTTCTCCAGGTGATTTTCCATTTTTTGTTTTCTTTCAGGCTGATTTCTAATTCTTTAGTTATTTCCTTTTCATTTTCGTTAATTGTTTGCCAGTTATCTTTTTTAAAATATTTGCCTGTCCACAATTCTGTGTAGTAATTTAGAAATTCTTCTAATTTCAATTTGGTGTTTAATTTTATGTTTTTTTTGGTATCTGCATTTAAGTGTTTCAAAATCTTATATGCATTGAGTCTCATTTTATATAAATCATGTTCTAAATTAGAAACAAATTTGTTCATCATTCTCAATGTCTTTTTCTGACTTCTCTTTTAGCTATGGCTCTTATTCTTTTATATTCTATTTCATCTTCTAATCTTTTACTGCTTAACCATTTGTGATAGGTTTCTTTTTGATTATTTCTTTGATTGTATCATCCCAGATCTTCAGTTTTTTCCTTTAATTGAATTTTTTGGTCTTTCCTAAGCTTTAATTTGCTGCTGCATTTAGTATCATTTTTATATTAAGCCATTCTATTTCTATTTCTTCATTTTGTTTTATTTTATCTAGATATTGGTTAATTCTTTGTTCATTGTACATTTGTGTCATTCAATAGTCTAGTTTTATAAACAAATGTTTCAATTTTTCTTTCTGTTCTTGTTACTTGTAGCCATTTAGGTGGTAATCTTAATTTTATTTTAACAAGGAAGTGGGTCACTGCTTATTTCATATCCTCTGTGAACTCTAACATCTAGTGAAAATTTTGATCCCTTTTCATTTAATATAAAGTAATCTAATGTTGATTTCCATCCTCTTGCTGCCCAAGTATATTTATGTATGTCTTTATGTTTATATAAGGAATTCATTATTTTTAGGTTATTATAAACTACAAAGTCAATCAATTTTTTACCATTCCTGTTTAGAGTATGTTCTCCATGTATTCCTATATTATTATTAATTTTCATGTTTCCAATTCTTGCATTTAAGTCTCCTGGTAAAATTACGTAATCATGTTTATTTTTTTATTATATATGTTTTGTAGCTGATTATAAAAATCAATATTATCCTGTTCTCTTCCTTCTTCTGGGGGCATATAAACCAGTTATTGTTAAATAGCCTCTATCTATTTTTATTCTAACTTCTATTATTCTTTCATTCCATAATTTATAATGTTTTAACTGTTTTGAAAGGGAGTTATGAATCATGACTCCTGCTTGTGATGTTTGGTCTCTATCGACTCCACTGTATATCACATTAAAATTATAATTCCTTTTAAGTTCTTTTTTGTTTTAGTGATTACTGCTATTTTAAAATTTCTTTCATTTAATAGTTGGTCGAATTCTATTTCTTTATATGCTATTCCTCTTACATTCCAGTTTGCCATGTGTATTATATTTTGTCGTTTCCATTTTTGTTTTACCTTTGCCATTAAAGAGTCGTTTTTCCATAGATTCAATCCGATTATCTTTTTCTGTCAGCTTACAAGTAGAATTATGTTCTCCATGTCAGAGGACTAGCCTGACGATGGAACAGTTCAGTGGTAGGGCTGCTACTTTAGGGCTTCCGAACTAGCGTTCTTCCAAATTTAAACGCATAGGAGGAATAGGGTATATTGAAATGGGGGGGGGGAAGAGTAGATTATAGAAGAATTATAGTAAGGATTATAGAGAGGGCATAGTTGTAAGGCCAGAAATGAAAAGACCCCATGGCCCTTGATCACTCTAATAGTATAAGGGTCATAAAATAAGAGAGTTTGGCTGATAAGGTCTTATAAGAAAGATTAAAGTAAGTGGATTCCTCAAAGTAGAAGAAGAAAAGGATAGATCCAGCTAAGGGTCCATGGGAGTGCCACTTCCCTTGCAATCAAGATGATTGCCCCTTATGGCCCTGTTGGTCCACGAGTCCTTATTCAGTATATTCGGACCACCTCACCACACACACACACACACACACACATGCCCGCATGCATGCACATGGTGGGCTCCCCTATCCACAACCCAGGGGACGCTCTCTCTCTCTAGGGGTTACAGCCCCCCCCCCCCCGAGAGAAAAAAAAAAATTTTTTTAGGGATGCTTAAGGGTCAAAGCTGTATAATGGAGAGGAGACCTCCACATAGCCTTTAAAGGAATGCGGAGAACCGACCAGGGCTTCTGACCTAATGTCCGATCCTCACCTTCTCGTGGTGCACCCTGTTAGGTATCTACTTGGTTACTGCACGAACGAGAATGGGTGGCAATTTGGGATTTATCCGACCAAATTGTATTCTTATTGGTTAAACCAAAATACAAAATGATGGTACAACATGAAAAAATGACTGCTGGAGCGTCGCCCGGTTAAACAAGACCACCGTTGTTTTTGCCAGAGAACCAGGGTGAACAGCAAAAAGTCAGCTACTGGAAGAAATCTGAAAGCACAACTCAACATCACCAGAGTTAAAGATCGGTACTATCAACATAAGAAGCCTGAATGGCAAAGAAATGGAAATAGCTGAGGAATTGGATAAGTACCGGATCGACATATTAGTGGTGACTGAAACAAAAAAGACAAAACTGTAGAGATCTTTCTGAGCAATAAATACAAAATCTTATATTCAGGCAATGACAATCAAGGAAAAGAAGGAGTAGCCATTGTATTCAACACAAAATACGAGGCTAATCTTCTTGGATGCCAGGCAGTCTCAAGTAGAGTGATGTGGGCAAATATTAGAATGAGGATCTGGACAGTAAGATTTATTTGTGTCTATGGTCCCACTGAAGGTTCTACTAAGGAAGAAGTGGAAGAATTTTTGAGGCTTTAGAAAAAGCAACTGACACAATGAAAAAGGAAAAGTTGGTCCTTGTTGGGGATCTAAATAGCAGAGTAGGAAATGATTGAGAGACATACAAAAATATTTTGGGAAAATTTGGAGAAAAGAACAAAGCTAATAATAATGGCAAATATTTGTTGGATTTCTGCTCAGGACATGGGCTGGTTATTACTAACACCATGTTCCAACATAAAAATGTGCACAAATTCACATGGAGAGAAGAGGCTAGGAATACGAAAAGTCTCATTGACTATGTTATTGTTGATAGTGATGTTTTCTACCTGGTGCAGGACACCAGAGTGTACAGAAGATTTGAAATTGGAAGCGATCACTATTTAGTCTTGAGCAGGATGAAATTGAATTTCGTACTGAAAAGAATAACATGTAAGAAAGTTTTAAAGTGAATAAAAGTTGAGCAGCTCTCAGATGTGAACTGTAGACTAAAATACACATAGATTATTGAAGAAAAAATGAAAGAGTTTGAGAACAGGAATCAAACCTTGGAGATTCAGTGGCAAGCCTTCAAGAAAGCCCTGGTTGATTCAGCTAGAGAGGCATGTGGTGAAGTTGTCTGCAAGGATAGAAAAATTAGAACTGCATGGTGGACACAGGAAGTTAAAGAGGCAGTGAAGGAAAAGAAGAAAGCCTATCAAAAGTTCCTGGCAAATAAGTCAGCTTGTGCTCTTAGAGAATACAGAGACAAATGCAACAATGCTAAACACTGTGTAAAACTAGCTAAACAAAAGTCATGGGAGGACTTTGGAAATAAATATCAAGAAGGTGGCAAAGTATTCTGGAGATTGTGGAAGAAGCTTAGGAATGGAGGAAAGAGTGCTGTGAAAGGAGTTAGAGATGATAAAGGTGACACGAAAACGGGAGAAAAAGATATCCTTGAAGTATGGAGTAATTACTTTGAAAAACTGCTAAATGAAACAAGCAGTGAGTGGTAAAAAACACTGACCAGGCATGCAGTCAGGAATACATATCCATACTTGAAGTAGAAAAAGCCATCTAAGGCTTGAAATGTGGAAAGGCAGCAGGAGTAGATGATATTATATTCGACCAGAAATGCTGAAATATGGTGCTATAAGAGTCTTACAGTGGCTGCACTGCATAGTTCCGAAAGCCTGGACAGAGGGACGGATTCCCAGTGATTGGAATAGAGCTCTAATAGTACCCATATATAAAAAGGGAAATAAAACTGAATGTGAGAATTACAGAGGTATTTCCCTACTGAGTGTTCCTGGCAAAATCTATGCAAGTATACTTGAGAAACGGTTGAGAAGAATTGTGGAAGAAAAGCTGGATTCAGGCCAAATAGAGGCTGTCAGGATCAGATCTCACACTTTACGACAAATAGTCTAGAAAGCATGGGAATATAACAGAGATCTGTATTTAAGTTTTGTTGATTTGGAAAAGGCATATGACAAGGTGCCAAGAGAGAAGCTATTCAATACGCTACAGTTATATTTTGTCTATGGGGCATTATATCAAGCAATACTTAGTCTTTATTTGAGTTGTAAGTCAGCAGTTAGAATTGAAGAAAGTACAGGAAGATGGTTTAATGTTAAATCTGATGTGAGAAAAGGATGTACATTATCCCTTTGTTATTCATTATCTATATGGATCACATTATGAAGGAAAGTGGTATTAAACATGATATCAAAATTGGAGATGTTAATGTCAGCTCTTTGCTTTATGCTGATAATGTTATACTTCTAAATAAATCTGCTACAAGTCTGCAAGATTCTCTGACTAAATTGAATAACTGTTGTAATAGATATGGTATGAAGGTCAGTAATAAAAAGACAATGACAATGAAAATTGACAGAATCATTGAAAATGTCAACTGTGTTGTGAATGGAGAACCTGTGGAACAAGTAAAACATTTCAGTTACTTAGGCACGATTTTTAATGAAGATGGTAAATTAAATATAGAAATAGACAACAGAATAAGCAAAGCTTGTATGGTGTTAAGTCAATCGAATAAATTCATATGGAATAAGAGAGAAATTAGTCAGAACACTAAATTAGCTGTATACAAGACAGTGTTCAAACCAGTTTTAACTTATGGATCTGAGATCTGGGTCAGAAGTAAAACACATGACCAAAGACTAGAGACCGCAGATATGAGGGTCCTGAGAAAGATTATAGTCGTGAACAGATGGCATCAATTGCAATATCATATTCAAAATGAGGATATTAGAAAAGAACTTGACATTGGCAGCATCCAGGAATGCGTTAGCAGAGCTAATCTCAGGTGGTATTGTCACTTAAACAGAATGGGCGAAGAAAGAATAGCAAAACAGGTGTTCTCTGACAGATTGGCAGGAAAACGATCCAGAGGAAGACCAAGATATAGGTGGATTGATACGGTACAAAGTGCCTTAGACGATAGAAATATAAGATCTAACAATGTTGGAGTCTTGACAAGTAACAGACTGATTTGGAGGAAAATTGTAGATGGGAAGTTAGTAATGATGTAATTTTTTTCATGTAGTACTATCATATCCTGTACACCCCTTGAGGGTACATGGCAGGAATTTGATCATGATATACAGGGTGTTCGGGATAAATTTGACAGTTTCGTAAGGAAAAAGAAAATCTTCTTTGTATCTATTAAATTTAATGAATTGACAAAAAAACATTACAGGCAGAGTTAATTACAATACTATCAACAAGATTTACTCAAAATAACCACCATTAGCATCGATCACAGCTTCAATTCTGCTTCGGAACCTCGAACAAGCTGATGCTACAGTCTCCCTGGGAAGGGCCGCAAAAACTGTTTTAATTTTATCCATTAACTGGGCTTTTGTATTACTGGAAGTGCGATTGGTGTCTTTTTCAACTGCGCCCCATACAAAATAATCCATGGGGTTAAGGTCTGGGGAGTTTGGAGGCCAAACATTTGGACTGGTGAAGTCGTAGAAATTTTCAGACAACCATTTTTGACTTTTCCCAGAGGTGTGGCAAGGGGCCGAATCCTGCTGCCATACATACGGCCTACCATTGGCTACCCTTGTTATCCAGGGCTTGACTACAGTTAGCAACTCCACGAACAAAGCCCGAATTCCAATGCCAGGGTTCTTCAACACCTGTTCCTGCAGATTTGCGAGGAATTCTGCTGTACGAACGCAATCAGATCGTCTGCTAGGGATCTTTCTTCTTGCTACATCCTCGTAGTCACCATTGCAAGTCTCTAGTTCATGCCTGATTGTTTTTACTGTATTCAGGGAGCATTGGGCAGCAGTCGTAATATCCTTAGTTTGATGGCGGGCACGAATCATCATGATACAAGTTATTCTCTTCCATGATTCAGGTGGGTTCCAGCTATCCATCCTTTCTGACATCTTGTATATCAATGAAGAAGGGTCCAAACTTTTAAATGAAGAGAAGTGTGTGTTAATACATGTAACTTACAGAAAAATATAATTAATTATAAATATGTCAAATTTATCCCGAACACCCTGTATATATATATATATATATTTTTTTTTTTTGTCAAGTGTAGTACAAGAATAGCAATTAGCGTGATATCCATGATTTCTATACCTCCTTTTTATGGTCTGACTGCTGGTTTTGTTCTGCTGATCAAAATACCTGCTCAGACATACTAACAGAAATAAATTCTAAATTGAAATAAAGGTCATCATCCTTCATTTAACTCAGAATTCCAAAATATTTTCCTAGCCGTATTCTCCAACCAGCACCACGGCATTCCAAGAAAAAAATTCAGCATAACGCAAATGGCTCGAGAACAAAACTCCAGCATAATACTCAGCTGCGTTGTAGCTCACAAAAACTGCCAAAAAAAATCAACAAATGAAAATCTGATTTTGAAAGAACCAAATACCCAATCTTACCTCTATACAACTGGCAATCAAGCATTCTGGTCCCTTGCCAAGCCACTGGGCTCAACTTTTGCCCATTCTTGTTTCCACTCCTCTCACATCAAGATAGTACTATAGTAACATCACCCAAAGACAAGGCCACTGGTCAATTTTCTCCTAATTCCTGCATCAATGACTAAGATAAAGTTTGTCTCCCTATCCCCCAAAAAATACACACTATCAAAAATTGCTCATTCCATGCCACCCATACTTTTGCCAGAAAGTAATAAGAAGAATCCTGAATGCTCTGGACACAAACAAGATGTCTGGTCCTAATAGTATCCCCTATTTCACTTTATGCTTCAGAACTGATGCCTATCTTACTGGCCTTTTAATTTTTCATACTCATTTGGCATTTATCCTACTGTAGAGAAGCAAGCCTCCATCCATCTTCCTTTCTAAGATTGCTCTTGATTCGATTCAGAAGAGGGCAGCATTCAGTTTGTGCTTTAATACCTCTTCTTTAGGTACTTTCATAGACTCGGCTACAATTATTCCTTCTCTTTCTTCCAGAAATGTAATAAGGAGAGGTCAGCTGTTAGTCAATATATATTTACACTCCAACTCAAAACTTACTGTTCTCGTCCTTTTTTATTCCATCTACCTCTGTTCTTTGGAACAGCTTCTCTCACTCTGTCTTTCCCAAAGACAACTTCAGCTGTTCAAAAAAAACACATCAACAGCATACATGGAACTGATGTGCTATTGGTCTTCTAACCTATCGTGTGTAAATCAGATATCATCATTAGATATATGAAGAGCCAAAACTTCAATTTGGCGACATATGACTTGTTTAAGTTAAGGGATATTACATCCCATATCGTTTCTTAGCCGAATAAGAAACTCAAAGAGTTTCATGCCGAATATAGTAGAAACTATATAAAGTTCGGCGATTCTAAGCGTAAGCAAATACCTGGATACTGCAGCAACTGACCCTTATAGTGTCAGCATATGTCACCGAATTGAAGCCTTTGGCTCTTCATATATCTAATAATTTATTAGGACACCTCTCAGCAATACTCATAGAAGGGTTGTAAGTTCTGTTCGCTACAAACTTGATATTAACTAGGTCTATCTACTCACTGATGAGACCTCAATAAAGGTTGAAACCGGTCTGGGTAGTGACCTTCTCTCATAATGTTGAACAGAAATACAGCTCCTAGGAGCTAAGTTCGCATTATGGGTAAATATCAAGAATAGTGATCAGAGCTTGCTCCACCTTAGACATGAGTTGCCTCTGCTTGCACTACCTTTAGGGTCAGTTGCTGCAGTATCCATCTATTTGCTTACGCTTGGAATCACCGAACTTTATATAGTTTCTACTATATTCGGCATGAAACTCTTTGAGTTTCTTATTCAGCTAAGAAACGATATGGGTTGTAATATCCCTTAACTTAAACAAGATATCATCATAATTTATTCAAGTATGAATAGCAGAATATATACAGAAATATGCATACATAACTCATGGAGATTAAATGAAAGTGAGCCAAGTTGCTCTGTTATTTGCCAACTGGTAAAAAAAATAAAAAATGACTTTCTGTTTTGAGCTAATCTCAGCATCAACTGTAAATTGAATGCCCATGCCACAGATGATAAAATTCTGCTGTGTTTAATAAGTTTCATGTATAAAATGTGCTAATATATTATTCGATTATGACTATCCTTGTTCAGAGTGAAACACACATCAGTTTTCATAGTATGAAGGTATGCGTAGCATTGTACACCAGCATAATGTGTTTGTTAGATGGTTTTGTAATCCAGTAGATTCAGATTGCAATCATGGAAAAGATATCACAGCGCATGATTGTTAGGACTCGTGCATCACATGTCTCCGTGTCATATTAACATGCCTTGTTTGGATCCAGAAACCTATGCAAATACCAATGTAGGTGGAGGATGCCCTTATATTGATTGTCTCTGCAAAAGTCAGCTCAACACAATATTTGACAAGTCATCAAAATTCAGTGTTATATCAATATATACATTAATATGACAGTTGTGAATGCTTTGTATTAAAATGGTTCCACAATTTATTAAATACAAATTGAATTTAAACCTTTGTTTAACAGGACAGACTGCATGTTTAGTCCAGATGATAAGCTGATATTTACAGGCATTTCCTTGCAGAAGGGAGAAACAACAGGAAGGCTTATTTTCATGGACAAAGATTTTTTCACTGTTCAGTATGATATTGAAGTAGCAGAGGCAGTAAGTTATGTTTATTTAGAAGGCTTATCTAGAGCTGAAATTGTTTGAAATGTGTGTGCAAAAGTTATAGGTATGTTTACTGACAATCTTTATTTCAGGTTTAGAAATTATTCCTTCTTTTCTCTAAATGAATGTTGTTGTTTATGTGCATGCCCACACCAAGCATCGACAGTAAATTGATTAACCTAATAAATATCTGTAAATGAAAAATTTCTCTTAATTACATTGTCATCTTTGAAGGGTTGCTTGCTGTAGCTACATATATATTAACTCCTGTGCACTGTCCAGCTTTTGATGTACAACCACAAGTCATCCTTGTCATGATTTACAAAAGACCTGGCAAATTCAGGGGCTACCCTGAGTATCGAGTCTTCAGAATTCAAGGAGAACCGGCCTACCAGTCCGGAACTTGGGGGTGGGGGATTTCAATACCCTCCTAAAGACTATTACCCTGATTATTGGAGGCCTGAAGTGGCTTGAGAAAGTCCTGTGTGTTTGGTCTCTGGAGCAGGGTTTCTAGACTATGTAAAAAATAAAAAATTTTAAAATACAAAAATATATATATATAATTGATAAAAAGTAGGGGGGGGGGAATATCCTTTGTTCACCCACAGTGCAAAGTGTACTATAGATTTGCAAATACCTTTTGTGGGTGGGAGCAACATAAAAAAATATTTTGAACTAATCATCTGACCTAGAAAAAGGAAGGAAAAAATTAACTTTTTTCCTTTTTTAAAAAATTATTTATTACATTGGCAAACATATGTCTAGAAACATAAAATTTATTAAAAACTTTGATATATTTTGTAAAATGTTATATAGATATCATCAGGAAATAAGGAAAGATCTATTAACCTTATATTAAAGATATGAATTATGTAGCATAAGCCACTGTTAGAGTTGCAAGGAAACAAAACAAAGCATAATGGTTATAATGAAAGAACTATCCAGAAAATTATCAGCAGTTACCATATTTACATGAATATAACTCGCCCTCACATATCCTGCACCCCTGATTTTACTTTACAAAAAAAAAAAAAATTTAAAAGTTTCACATGTATCTTGCACACTAAAAAAAGTTTAAACAGCAATGCACAATCATGCTCATGATTACTGCAGATGGAAGAAAGCTGCCTCCTTATGTAATGTTCAAAAGGAAAACAAAGCTGAAATGGAAATTTCTCCCCTGTAATTCATAAGAGTTCAGGAAAAAGGGTGGATGGACACTACAGTGGTTCAAGAATACTGCTTAAACAGTTTTCATACTTTTGGTGAACTGAAGAAGGAAATTTCAACACTAATGAATGCATTTAGTCTGAGTTCTGAAAAATTTCTAAAAATGGTAATGGTTTTAAACATGGATAGTACACATATTGAAAATGTTTTCGTCATCATCAAATTCCTGCCATGTACCCTCAAGTGGTGTACAGGATATGATAGTACTACATGAAAAAAATTACATCATTACTAACTCCCTATCTACAATTTTCCTCCAAATCAGTCTGTTACTTGTCAAGACTCCAACATTATCAGATCTTATATTTCTATCGTCTAAGGCACTTTGTACCGTATCAATCCACCTATATCTTGGTCTTCCTCTGGGTCGTTTTCCTGCCAACCTGGCAGAGAACACTTGTTTTGCTAATCTTTCTTCGCTCATTCTATTTAGGTGACCATACCACCTGAGATTAGCTCTGCTAACACATTCCTGGATGCTGACAATGTCAAGTTCTTTCCTAATATCCTCGTTTTTAATATGCTATTGCAATTGATGCCATCTGTTCATGACTATAATCTTTCTCAGGACTCTCATATCTGCGGTCTCTAGACTTTGGTCAAGTGTTTTACTTCTGACCCAGCTCTCAGATCCATAAGTTGAAACTGGTTTGAACACTGTCTTGTATATAGCTAATTTACTGTTCTGACTAATTTCTCCCTTATTCCATATGAATTTATTTGATTGACTTCCTACCACACCAGCTTGATTTTGCTGATTCTGTTGTCTATTTCTATATTTAATTTCCCATCTTCAGTAAAAATCGTGCCTAAGTAGCTGAAATGTTTTACTTGTTCCACAGGTTCTCCATTCACAACATTGTCTTTTTATTGCTGACCTTCATACCATATCTATTACAACAGCTATTCAATTTAGACAGAGAATCTTGCAGACTTGTAGCAGATTTATTTAGAAGTATAACATCATCCACATAAAGCAAAGAGCTGACATTAACATCTCCAATTTTGATATCATGTTTAATACCACTTTCCTTCATAATGTGATCCATATAGATAATGAATAACAGAGGGGATAATGTACATCCTTGTCTCACACCAGATTTAACATTAAACCATCTTCCTGCACTTCCTTCAATTCTAACTGCTGACTTACAACTCAAATAAAGACTAAGTATTGCTTGATATAATGCCCCATTGACAACATATAACTGTAGCGTGTTGAATAGCTTCTCTCTTGGCACCTTGTCATATGCCTTTTCCTAATCAACAAAACTTAAATACAGATCTCTGTTATATTCCCATGCTTTCTCAACTATTTGTCGTAAAGTGAAGATCTGATCCTGACAGCCTCTATTTGGCCTGAATCCAGCTTGTTCTTCACCGAGCTTTTCTTCCACAATTCTTCTCAACCGTTTCTCAAGTATACTTGCATAGATCTTGCCAGGAACACTCAATAGGAAAATACCTCTGTAATTCTCACATTCAGTTTTATTTCACTTTTTATATATGGGTACTATGAGAGCTCTACTCCAATCATCGGGAATTCGTCCCTCTGTCCAGGCTTTCTGAACTATGCAGTGCAGCCACTGCAAGACTCTTACACCACCATACTTCAGCATTTCTGGTCGAATATCATCTACTCCTACTGCCTTTCCACATTTCAAGCCTTTGGTGGCTTTTTCTACTTCAAGTATGGATATGTATTCCTGACTGCATGCTTGGTCAGTGTTTTTTACCACTTTGCTGTTTTATTTAGCAGTTTTTCAAAGTAATTACTCTATACTTCAAGGATATCTTTTTCTCCCGTTTTCATGTCACCTTTATCATCTCTAACTCCTTTTACAGCACTCTTTCCTCCATTCCTATGCTTCTTCAACAACCTCCAGAATATTTTGCCACCTTCTTGATATTTATTTTCTATATTCTTGCCAAAGTCCTCTCATGACTTTTGTTTAGCTAGTTTTACACAGTGGTTAGCATTCTTGCATTTGTCTCTGTATTCTCTAAGAGTACAAGCTGACTTATTTGACAATAACTTTTGATATGCTTTCTTCTTTTCCTTCACTGCCTCTTTAACTTCCTGTGTCAACCAGGGAGTTCTGATTTTTTTTATCCTTGCAGACAACCTCACCACATGCCTCTCTGGCAGAATCAATCAATGTTTTCTTCAGAGTTTGCCACTGAATCTCCAAGGTTTGGTTCTTGTTCTGAAACTCTTTCATTTTTTCTTCAATAATCTTTGTGTATTTTAGTCTACAGTTCACATCTGAGAGCTGCTCAACTTTTATTCACTTTAAAACTTTCTTACATGTTATTCTTTTTAATATGAAATTCAATTTTATCCTGCTCAAGACTAAATAGTGATCGCTTCCAATTTCAAATCCTCTGTACACTCTGGTGTCCTATACCAGGGAGAAAACATCACTATCAACAATAACATAGTCAATGAGACTTTACTTATTCCTAGCCTCTTCTCTCCATGTGAATTTGTGCACATTTTTATGTTGGAACATGGTGTTAGTAATAACCAGACCATGTCCTGAGCAGAAATCCAACAGATATTTTCCATTATTATTAGCTTTGCTCTTTTCTCCAAATTTTCCCAAAATATTTTTGTATGTCTCACAATGATTTCCTACTCTGCTATTTAGATCCCCAACATGGACCAACTTACTTTTTCATTGTGTCAGTTGCTTTTTCGAAAGCCTCAAAAAATTCCCATAGGCACAAATAAGTCTCATTGTCCAGTTCCCCATTCTCATATTTGCCCACATTACTCTACTTGAGACTGACTGCCATTCAAGTAGATTAACCTCGTATTTTGTGTTGAATACTATGGCTACTCCTTCTTTTCCTTGATTGTCATTTCCTGAATATAACATTTTGTATTTATTGCTCAGAAAGATCTCGCCAGTTTTTGTCTTTTTTGTTTCAGTCACCCCTATTATGTCGATCTGGTACTTATCTAATTCATCAGCTAGCTCCATTTCTTTGCCATTCAGGCTTCTTACATTGATAGTACCAATCTTTAACTCTGGTGATGTTGAGTTTGGGTTTGTTTTCAGATTTGTTCCAGTAGCCGACTTTTCGCTGTTCACCCTGGTTCCCTGGTTAAAACAACGGGGGCCTTGTTTAACCGGGCGGTGCCCCAGCTGGCATAAAATTTTGTCATGTCGTACCATCATTTTTTATTTTGGTTTAACCAATAAGAATACAATTTGGTCGGCTAAATCCCAAATTGCCAGCCCATCCTCGTTCGTTCAGTATCCAAGTAGATACCCAACAGGATGTACCACGAGAAAGTGAGGATTGGACATTAGGTTAGAAGCCCTGGTTGGTTCTCCTCATTCCTTTAAAGGCTATGTGGAGGTTTCCTCTCAGTTATACAGCTTTGACCCTTAAGCACCCACAAATGAAAATGTTTTCATTTGATGTCATTCTCCCAATACTGTTTAGTTAACCAAATCCTGTGATTTTTTGTCAGGTGTTTTAATGAATCGTTACTATTAAACTGGAATGTCTTTTCTAAACAATGAGCAAATAAAATTCCACCCTTGTAAACTTCAGTAAAGTTATTTTTCAATTAAATGTATCATTAAAAAATAATAATAACAAACACTAGCTTGGCTTGGATGTATTAATAAAGATGGATTTTTTCATGCACTTATAGTTATCAGTGTATCAGAAGTCAGTCCATGCACGCCTGCCATCAAGAGAAGTCTGTGTATTATCCTTCATGGAATAAAAATATAATATTTTTACATATAATATGGATTATATAATATAATATAATCCAAGAGAATGACATTTATGAAATAACATTATTTTTTTACAAGAAGATAATCACTCTGGGATTTGCTAGGTTGGTTCTGTGTAAAGAAAGATCCTACAAGTAACCAGAATAACAACCTAAGATGCTTGCTATCAGTTATATACCAAGCATAATAATATTCTGTACATATTTTCTATCAGCCAACTGCATGCACACTGATCAAGAAAACAGTAAAGCATTGACATTTGTTTAGATCTGAAACAATATATTCCAAGCTGAACTTTTTATATCAACCCACACATTGGCAGTTACCAAACTATAGTAGCACATTGTGGACATGTGGCTAATGAGAATGAAGAAATCTGTTGACATATTTTTTTTGAACAGGTAGGGATTGTAGTCTTTGGGAAAAAAACAGTGTGAGATGGACTTTTCCAAAGATAAACTGTTTCAGTAGATTTGAAGTTGGATAGGGAATGTATGTTGACTAAAGGATGCTAATTTTCTTACAGCTTAAAGAAAAGTGGAAAATTGATGATAATGGTCAGTTAAGTGGAACATTAGGTGTGAGATTTATTATGGTGTAATTTATATTTTAGTTTTTTATTACTCAGCAAAGGATATGTAGCTTGAGAGTGCACAATTGAAATAAAAGATTGTCTCTTAATTCTTAAACTCCTTTTTTGCAGTCATAATAAAAAAAATGACAAAAATATTTGTTTATTTAATTTTAGAGTGTAGTAAGAAGTTTATGGCATCCGAAGTTAAACCAGATCATTGTGGGTTGTAGTAATGGAGCAGCTAAAGTCTACTATAATCCTGATATAAGTGACAGGTATTATTTTATGAACTTTTTATTTATATCCCAGTTTTATAAAGTTTTCTTTATCTTCCAGAAATACTGTTTCAGTTTTTCTAAGATGATGGAGAAACATCATCTTAAACAACCTTACTGGTAGTGTTTAAGAATATGTTAGTGTTCTGTTCTATCTGGCTTGTCTTAAAATACAGTTGACTTCATGTAGAGAACTCAGAGGTACCAAAGGAATTGTTTGTTATTGTGGAAAGTTTGATAATGAATTGCCATAACATTGGTGTCATAAAGTTTCAAAAGTGTAAAGAGTTACAGGTGTAATGTATGGCTGTAATGGTGCTATATTAAGAGTTAGATGTATTTTACTAAGAAATCTTCTCATTCTCTATGTTTAATTAATTTTTTTCTCTTATGGACAGTCACTATGGATCAAAAATAAGAATGCAATCTCTGTGTTAAGTACTGAACTATCGTTATTAAGTATATACTTTGTGTGTGTGTGTGTGTGTGTGTGTGTGTGTGTGTGTGTGTGTGTGTGTGTGGGCGCGCACGTATAGAGAGAGAGATAGAAGAATGTATGATGAAATACTTGACCAATAGGTGACATTAGTGTCTTTGTTTTTGCATGAAACATTTCCCCTTTTTATGATAAAGATTGATATTATTTATTCTTATTCTGTTTTCCTATTTATAAAAATAAAGTTATTCATATAAAATATGTAGAATATAGTTGTGTGAATTTTTTTCAAGTGATATATATATTATATTATATTATGTAACTTGAATTCTTGCTTCTGACATATCTATTGTTGATTATCAGCAAAAGTATTCTATGTTTCATTGTCAGATGTCATGAATCATGAACTGTATGTGTGTTTGTGTGTGTGTGTGTGAATCATGATATGTATGTGTATTTGTATATGTTATGGATAAATTAATGATGATTACAGAAATATTGATATCATCTTCAGAGATAAGTACATAGGGATTCAGGTGAACAGTAATAGTTTAGAAAAGGGATATGTCAGTTTTACTGACTGAATATTCTATTTTACTAATCAATAAAAGCAACAATTCATTGAATTAAATATTAATTTCATCACTTATGAAACCTGCTACTTAGCAAATTTCAGTAAAGGCAGTTAGGTTGAGGTTAGCAGACATTTAATCAGAATACATCTTCTTTTGGTTTTAGGCTGGACATTCTTTATAGAAAGAAAGATGATTGCTTGTAGAATAGGGCTTATCCAATTCTGGAAATCTTCATGTTATTCTTATTGCTATTTAATTAGTTACTCAGAGCTTTAGAGACTTTCTTGAAATTTCTCTTGAACCTGCATTCGGTTCAATTTATGATTGATGCAAGCATGCATACTTCTAGTTAATTTTATAGCTTTTCTGGAGGACATCCTTATCATCCAGAATAAAATTGATTTATTATTCTTTAAAAATATTGATATGATATTTATTCTGTGATTCTCAATGTATCTGGTGTGACTCTAGCATTGGAAAATGAAGCGATGCCAGAACCATTATGTCTTTAGGGGCGAAGGGAATAGAAATTATGGTTCTTGAGAAGAGGTGCCAGAACACCAGTACATCTTGGGGGGTGGGTAAATGAAAGGGATAGGAATTATGGTTCCTGGGGATAGATTTTTTTGATGGCATTCCAAAATGGTTTGACTACTAAGCTCTTTTAGCAACAAGTTGGCATCCCCAAAACTTTACAGATACTGTTAAGGGAGCCTTACTTTATAATGTATTAAGGCCTAGTTGTTCACAACTGACCAGTCTTGTTTTCAAAATCAACTACCTGAACTACTGGTTAATGACAGTCTTACAGTCTTCATATCTGCAGGAAGAGTTTATTCATCAAATCCAAAGCAGCTTATTTACATCCTTCTTCATAAATTCAGGTTATAAGTTTTCTTTTTCTTGTAGAAAAATTTGTAGAGCCTCTATCATATTTTAGGATACCACACTTTGCAAAGTGTTAACAGGAAATGCTGCTACAATATTGGCATCACTGAGAATGAACAAACCTAAAGACTGTCCATGGATACAATCAAACTGAATAACTGTTTAATTCAGTCTCTACATCTCAATTGAAGAAATATCACTCTCATAGAGTTTATTTTCTCTTTGAGTGCTAATATTAATTTGAGTAAGCACTAAGAAATGCATAAGTTGAATTCATTGTTGTAAGATGAAGGTCCACTGTATTTCATAAATAAACAAACCATAAAACTGTTCACTTGTGGAAAAACTCTATCCCACATTATCCAATGCTGAATTAATGAATTAATCAAGCTTTACTTTATGTTTTATCATAGTTAAATCAATGCTAGTACCTATTAAAAGTATTTTTTTTTTATTGTTAAAGTTGATTATTGACTGAAGTGGTTGGCCATATGTCTGTGATCTGTTATATATCTCAATATATTTACAAGTTTTTTTTTGTTTTTGTTTTTTGAAAGAAACGAAATTCAAAAACTACTGTGGAGGAGGACTGTTATCCCAGCTTGAATCAATAAATTTAGCTTTTTCTGATGAAACTCTTCCTGTCATTGACTGGATTTTAACCTGCATCTCTTTCCCAGGCAAGCAATATATATTTCAAAAGCACTCAGCCATAAAGATGTTTTGTTTCTTTCTCTCTTTTTCTGTCTTGTGGGTGTCTTGTGTGTGTGTGTGTGTGTGCATGCATGCACTTATTAGGATACTTGCACCTTCATTTTGCATTACAAACCAAAAATTGACCATTGCTTGACAGTGTCTGTGCTGTTTAACAAGATCATTTGGTAAGGACTCATTGTTATCACTTTTTGTTGACATTTTGTCTATCATATTCTGATAGATATCAAGCACTTCATCACTGTTGTACTTAGAGTTTTATTTTCCATATATCTTGCTTTTTTCCAAATTGGCTAGTCTATTTCATACTCAGTGTTTGTTTTGGTATTCACTTTGTCTTTCTCAAGGCCTTTCAGTTTCATTTGTTTTGTTTTTGCAAATGGATTATAATTTATAAATATAAAGTGCAAATCATTAGGTGTAGAAAAAACCTGAACCATATGATATATAATTGTTTAATTAACGCATATAATAGAATGGAAGTATAAAACTTAAATAGTATAACTACTGAAGGGATCACGGTGCCTTTTTTTGCCCATGATGTTTTTTTTAGTTGAAAAATTAAATTTATGCAGTGCAATGAATGATGTATTCACAACCTTTTGTGGATGGTTGGGGGGGGGGGGGAATACCTTGAGAAAATACAGAGAAAAATGTAAGAAACTAAGTTGTGTATAAAAGTAGTGAAACCAAAGTCATGGGAAATTTGAATAAATATAGATGTATAGAAGATAAATATTAGGAAGGTGGAAGAATGTTCTGTAGGCTAGTGAAGAAAGCTAGAATATAGTATAAAATGAAGTTATTCTGATATCTTGAGTAATTATTTTCAAAGAGTGTTAAATAAAACAACCAGTGACAGAACAGTCATAGAAAATATTTGAGAGGAATGTGATTAGAAGTACATATCAATACTGGAGTTAGAAAAAGGCAACAGAAACCTAAAATGTGGAAAGACAGAGTACAGTATATGACCAGAAATGCTCAAGTATTGAGGTATAAAAGTTTTATAGCAGCTACACTTGAAATTCAGAAGACCTGGTTAGAAGTACAATATTAGTCCATTCCATATCATTGGAGTTTAGCTCACAGTACCCATCTATAAAAAAGGAAATAAAACTGAGTATGAGAATTACAGCTCCTCCGTAGCACAATTGGAACAACGATGGTACGTTGCACCCTTCAATTAGAAAAGGCCTTAGTTCAATTCTCGTCATGACAGGAGGAATCTTTATATGGACTTTTTCAATTGAAGGTGAGTTAGCCAATCTCATACGGAGGTAGCAGGGTTTTTTCTCTCAGAAACTCTGGTTTTTCAATCCACATAGAGACAAATCGGCCCTTCAGAACACGTGCAATTTACAGACAAAAAAAAAAATACTAACTGTGGTGGTGGACAGTAGATGGCGTTGTATGTAGGTGACTGGTAGTAGAGGTTCAGTGTAGTAGTGGAGACGAAGAGTTGTACAATAGGTGTCCCTCCCATGATGAGTCTTCAGACTCCTTGGAGGTGTCACGAATAATAATAATAATAATTATAGAGAAATTTTCCTACTGAATGTTCCGGGGAATATTCCTTAGAGAATATAAAAAAGATATATATTTAACTATTTTAGATCTTGATCTCGAAAGGCACATGGTAAATTGCCAAGAGAAAAGCTCTTTAAAACTCCACAGGTATATATGGCGTAAATGGAACATCATACATAGCAATGTATATTACTTAAGTTGTAAATCAGCTGTTACAATTGAAGGAGGTACAGGATATAATATAAAAATTGGGGATGTTAATCTCAGCTCTTTAATTTATGTAGATGATGTTATACTCTTAAATAAACTAAGTGGACTTTATCAGGATTTCTTAACTAAATTGAATAACTGCTGTAACAAATTCATCATAAACATTGGCAATAAAAAAAAATATATAAAAACTATGAAAATGGAGAACATTGAAAACCTCAACTGCATCTTAAATGGAGAACCCATCAAACAAGTAAAACATTTCTGCAATTAGACACAATTTGTAGTGAAGATGGCAAATTAAACATGGAAATAGACAATAAATAAAGAAATTAATCAAAACAAAATGACTATATAAAAGACAGTGTTCATAGCACATCTAACTTATGGAACTGAGAGTTTGGTTAGAAATAAGATACTAGATCAAAGACTAAAGACTACAGCATAGTTTTGAGAATGATATTAAAAATGACAATATTGGGACGGAACTAGACATTGTTAGCAAAAAGTGCATGTTCCACAAGCAACCTTGGCATGACTTAAAACACATGGGATGAGGAATGGTTAACAGAACAGGCAATGCTAGAATAGCTTGAAAAGTCCTAGAGGATGACCAAAATCTAAGTGGACTGATGCAGTTGTTGAAAGTCTGAAGTAGCTTGAAAAAGTTACATTTTTGATCTCTACAGTTTCAGATTCATAAAGAATTTATAACCTTTTGTGGGCAGAAGTCTAACTCATTTCATTAGAACTGCTTTAGAAATCCAAAATATAAGATATCACAA
This sequence comes from Typopeltis vanoorti, assembly GCF_054136105.1. Taxonomy (NCBI): domain Eukaryota; kingdom Metazoa; phylum Arthropoda; class Arachnida; order Uropygi; family Thelyphonidae; genus Typopeltis; species Typopeltis vanoorti. The sequence goes on from NC_143568.1 coordinate 83,106,410, forward strand.
TATTAGTCCTGAAAAATAAGTGATTAATTTGAGGAAAAATCAATATGTAAACTTATCATGTACTATCATAGTGTCCTGTGCACTCCTCGATAAGTATGCATTAGGAATTTGATGATGATGATTTTTTTTTCCTTCTCACTAGGGGTGCCAAATTATGTGTAGTTAGAACCCAGAGAAGAACTAAGCAAGTAGAGATGGTCACTCAACAACAAATTATAACTCGTAAGTAAAAATGATTCACCTTTTTTAGAAACTTAACACAAAAGTGGTTATTAGGATTTTCATTCAGTTATTTTATTTAATTGGTTTTTAATTGGTACTTTATTCATTATTAATTTTATTTCTCATTAGGACTGATATGTATACACACACAACCTACTTTGGAATGGAAAATATAAATATATGCTATTTATTTTATGCTAGCACATGCCCTTCCAATGTTTCGAGTGGATCGGCCACGAAGTACAAAGAAACAAATGGAAAAGGATAGGAAGGATCCACTAAAGTCACGTAGACCAGATTTACCTGTTACAGGTCCAGGTGTGTATAATTTTTTTTTTGTTGAGCTTTTACAGAGTTTTCTCCATAAGTATAATTTAGCAGAGAATTTGTGACTATCAATTTCATGTTTCTCACAGTTTCAGCTTATTTAAACAATCATGACAAGTCTAACAAAGAGAAATTACACACAGAGAGAGAGAGAGATTCCAGTGTTCCAAATCCACTTCACCACAAATACACGTGGTTTTGTTTCCGTCCTTAATATAACCACTTCAGTCTTCAGTACTCAACCTACTTACTCTTTGTAACAGAAAACAGTTTGCTGTTCTGTCAATTTATGCAATCATTACTTGACTCACTTTTCTCAGTTATGCACTCTTTGAATCTTTCCATGTCAAAGTATCACCTCAGTATCTTAATATTCCATCAGAATGTCCACTGGGTAATCTCTCTTTTTTTTTTTTTTTAGCTAATCTTTATTCTATCATAATCTGTATTCTGTAGAACTGAGTCTATGTTGTCTGTTGTTTATCAAGTGACACTAATTATTTCCGAATAATTTTGTTTCTTTTTCTCTTTATTTATTTATTTTTTTTTTTCATAATTCAATTTAAATAGTAGTTACCTCTTTCAATGATACTAATATTCACAAACTCTAGCTGAATTTTTTTTTTCCAACTGAAGCAACCCATCAAATAATACAGGATTTATGGAATTTACTATTATCAGTGTCTCATGCAAATTATTCAAATATCACTTTAAACCATATAATCCTAACTACTTGAATCACTCTTGATCTTTTTTTTTTTAACCAGTAATTCTTATAATTATAGCTGTAGCTGCTATTGTTTTCTAGTTAATTCCAGTCCCAAACAATTTGGTTTAATTTTGCCTCCTCTGGAACTAGCTTCACTCTTGATTTTTGTAATCCTGTTTTGATTACTATGTCCAAACTTCTGATCAAAACATTTGCACATCATTGAAACAGTATTTATGGAAAATAAAGTTATGAGTATCTTTATTTTCCAAGCCTTAGTTGTTTTTGAGGCTTAGTTTTTTCACAACAGATGTATCAGCTGTGTATGATAGAATTAATGTGTTTTGTAACATATTTTCATCAGACATCAGAAACTCTAATTTAGTTTTTGCCATGTACTAAATTTCACAAAACAGTACAATAGTTTAATAAGGTAAATATTATTACAAAATCATGTGCTATTGTGAACTGTCAAAAAAAAAAGTTGCCAACCAAAGTCCGGTAGTGCTTGCAGTGATTGGCTGATAAAAACCACATTCTCAGAATAGTTTGATTAGGAGCATTGTGCCATTTGTTGCAACATCAAAAGTTTACTAGATGTTTTACAAAGATATTTAAAACTATAAACTATTTAACACATTGTTAAATATCAAATGTCACACAAAAAATGTTAATTGATACTAGTATTAAGCGTGATAGTTCTTACTGTTTAGGTATAGGGCTTAACCACCTTATCCTCAAATTATGATTATGGAATCCAAGGATGCTTGGAAAGTCATGAGTGCTTAAGTGCTAAATATCAAATTTTACATTATGGTTCAGATAAAACCTGCAAGAATTTTATCCTTCAGGCACTGAAGTTCCAACTTCCAAGTTTTTGGTGTTCTTGGATGCATTTCATGGCCATTTTGATTAACGTAGGAATTAAAATTCTTCCAGAAATTATTTCTTAAATTTATCTCCTTTACCAGTGGATCAAGAGAAAATATATAAAAAGCTTTGCAAATCTAATTCAATGATTGGTTGTTTAACTACTCTACTGATTTATAATTATAATTATTATTTATGTATACTGTTTTTATGGATGAAGCTTGTGCAGGACATCTATAAAATACCTGTGCAACTTGAATTTTTAATAATTTCACTTCTGTATAAGATACAAACAGTCTGTAAATTACAACAGAGAGGAAGATTTAGCATAATTAATTGTAAGAATATTAACTTTCGACACACCCACCATCATTTGGGTTATTCATCATAGCACAGTTTCTAAGTCTCTTGAACACATTCTGTAATGTCTGAGTTATATCACCAATCACATTTGTTATCCTAGCACAAAGATCATTTAGTGTTCAAGGCTTCGTTGAATAAACTTTGGTTTTATCTAATGGAGACAAGTCTGGGGAGTGAGGTGACCAAGGTGTTGTTTCAGCTCTTTGAATTCAGCTATAACAAAAATTCCCCATTTAAAAATTCTTTAACACTTCAGGCAAAGTGTCCTATATTGCTGAAAAATTCTACTTTTGATATGTATTGATGGCGTCAATTTAGAAATACGATAATTCTGCAGCATGTTAAAATAAGCCTCACTATTCACAACAGTCCTTTAAAAAAAAAAATGGAACAGCAATGTGATTTTTTTAGAGAACACCAGACATTCACTAGTAAAATCTCTTTTATCGTCCTATTCTTTAAGTTTCTCTGTTTCCTGAAATTGCAGTTTGGCTATTATTATTAATCTTGCTACTTGATGTCAAATGTTGCTTTATCATTAAGCAATAAATTGTCATTATGAAAATGATGGCAGAAAAGTAATCTTGCATGGTATTCTTTTTTTAACAAATATTCAGGAGGTTTGCACATATGCTTGCTGATGAAAATAAAATAAAATTTGAATATTTTTTGTGTGACCTTGCCCTACAAATCCAGTGAAGTTCATCTCACTAATTTTCATGGACTGTTTGTAAAAGCTCTACAGACAGTATACAGATCTTATCATTTATCCCTGGTCTTCCAGTTCATGGCTTATCACTAATATAACAATTTTTTTAAAAAAAATTTTTGATCTAGTTTATAATAGAATTTCTATAGAGAACTTCTTCTTTTTGTAATGAGTCCTTAATTTTCTTGATGGCTAATACAGACTTTAAGTCAGCTAGCTAGAGAACACAATTGTCTTTTTCTTAAGTTTAAGCCATTCGGTATAGTGTGAAGTTTATTACCTCATCATCATCAAATTCCTGCCATGTACCCTCATGGAGTGTACAGCATATGATGGTACTACATGAAAAAAATTACATCATTACTAACTTCCTATCTACAATTTTCCTCCAAATCAGTCTGTTACTTGTAAAGACTCCAACATTACCAGATCTTATATTTCTATCGTCTAAGGCACTTTGTACCGTATCAATCCACCTATATCTTGGTCTTCCTCTGGGTCGTTTTCCTGCCAACCTGGCAGAGAACACTGGTTTTGCTAATCTTTCTTCGCTCATTCTATTTAAGTGACCATACCACCTGAGATTAGCTCTGCTAACGCATTCCTGGATGCTGACAACGTCAAGTTCTTTCCTAATATCCTCATTTTTAATATGATATTGCAATTGATGCCATCTGTTCATACTATAATCTTTCTCAGGACTCTCATATCTGCGGTCTCTAGTCTTTGGTCAAGTGTTTTACTTCAGACCCAGCTCTCAGATCCATAAGTTGAAACTGGTTTGAACACTGTCTTGTATATAGCTAATTTACTGTTCTGACTAATTTCTCTCTTATTCCATATGAATTTATTCGATTGACTTCCTACCACACCAGGTGATTTTGCTGATTCTGTTGTCTATTTCTATATTTAATTTCCCATCTTCATTAAAAATCGTGCCTAAGTAGCTGAAATTTTCACTTGTTCCACAGGTTCTCCATTCACAACACAGTTGACATTTTCAATGATTCTGCCTATTTTCATTGTCTTTGTCTTTTTATTGCTGAAATTCATATCATATCTATTACAACAGCTATAGTTTAGTCAGAGAATCTTGCAGACTTGTAGTGGATTTATTTAGAAGTATAACATCATCCGCATAAAGCAAAGAACTGACATTAACATCTCCAATTTTGATATCATGTTTAATACCACTTTCCTTCATAATGTGATCCATATAGATAATGAATAACAGAGGGGATAATGTACATCCTTGTCTCACACCAGATTTAACATTAAACCATCTTCCTGTACTTACAACTCAAATAAAGACTAAGTATTGCTTGATATAATGCCCCATTGATAACATATAACTGTAGCGTATTGAATAGCTTCTCTCTCTTGACACCTTGTCATGTGCTTTTCCAAATCGACAAAACTTAAATACAGATCTCTGTTATATTCCCATGCTTTCTCGACTATTTGTTGTAAAGTGAAGATCTGATCCTGACAGCCTCTATTTGGCCTGAATCCAGCTTGTTCTTCACCGAGCTTTTCTTCCACAATTCTTCTCAACCGTTTCTCAAGTATACTTGCATAGATCTTGCCAGGAACACTCAGTAGGGAAATACCTCTGTAATTCTCACATTAAGTTTTATTTCCCTTTTTATATATGGGTACTATGAGAGCTGTACTCTAATCATCGGGAATTCGTCCCTCTGTCCAGGCTTTCTGAACTATGCAGTGCAGCCACTGTAAGACTCTTATACCACCATACTTCAGCATTTCTGGTCGAATATCATCTACTCCTCCTGCCTTTCCACATTTCAAGCCTTTGATGGCTTTTTCTACTTCAAGTATGGATATGTATTCCTGACTTCATGCCTGGTCAGTGTTTTTTACCACTGTGCTGTCATCACTGCTTGTTTCATTTAGCAGTTTTTCAAAGTAATTACTCCATACTTCAAGGATATCTTTTTCTCCCGTTTTCATGTCACCTTTATCATCTCTAACTCCTTTTACAGCATTCTTTCCTACATTTCTAAGCTTCTTCAACAGCCTCCAGAATATCTTACTACCCTCTTGATATTTACTTTCTGTGTTCTTGCTAAAGTCCTTCCATGACTTTTTGTTTAACTAGTTTTACACAGTGTTTAACTTTCTTACATATGTCTCTGTATTCTCTAAGAGCACAAGCTGACTTATTTGACAGGGACTTTTGATATGCTTTCTTCTTTTCCTTCACTGCCTCTTTAACTCCTTGTGTCCACCAGGGACTCCTGATTTTTTTTATCTTTGCAGACAACCTCACCACATGCCTCTTTGGTAGAATCAGTCAATGTTTTCTTCAGAGTTTGCCACTGAATCTCCAAGGTTCGATTCCTGTTCTCAAACTCTTTCATTTTTTCTTCAATAATCTTTCTGTATTTTAGTCTACAGTTCACATCTGAGAGCTGCTCAACTTTTATTCGTTTTAAAACTTTCTTACATGTTATTCTTTTCAATATGAAATTCAATTTTATCCTGCTCAAGACTGAATAGTGATCACTTCCAGTTTCAAATCCTCTGTACACTCTGGTGTCCTGCACCAGGTTGAAAACATCACTATCAACAATAACATAGTCAATGAGACTTTTCTTATTCCTTGACTCTTCTCTCCATGTGAATTTGTGCACATTTTTATGTTGGAACATGGTGTTAGTAATAACCAGTCCATGTCCTGAGCAGAAATCCAACAGATATTTGCCATTATTATTAGCTTTGTTCTTTTCTCCAAATTTTCCCAAAATATTTTTATATGTCTCACAATTATTTCCTATTCTGCTCTTTAGATCCCCAACATGGACCAAGTTTTTCTTTTTCATTGTGTCAGTTGCTTTTTCTAAAGCCTCAAAAAATTCCTTCACTTCTACCTTAGTAGAACCTTCTGTCAGACCATAGGCACAAATAAGTCTCATTATCCAGTTCCCCATTCTCATATTTGCCCACATTACTCTACTTGAGACTGACTGCCATTCAAGAAGATTAGCCTCGTATTTTGTGTTGAATACTATGGCTACTCCTTCTTTTCCTTGATTGTCATTGCCTGAATATAACATTTTGTATTTATTGCTCAGAAAGATCTTGCCAGTTTTTGTCTTTTTTGTTTCAATCACCCCTATTATGTCGATCTGGTACTTATCTAATTCCTCAGCTAGCTCCATTTCTTTGCCATTCAAGCTTTTTATGTTGACAGTACCGATCTTTAACTCTGGTGATGTTGAGTTGGGGTTTGTTTTCAGATTTGTTCCAGTAGCTGACTTTTCGCTGTTCGCCCTTGTTCCCTGGCAAAAACAACGGGGCCTTGTTTAACCAGGTGATGCCCCAGCTGGCATTAAATTTTGTCATGTCGTACCATCATTTTTTATTTTGGTTTAACCAATAAGAATACAATTTGGTCGGCTAAATCCCTAATTGGCAGTCCATTCTTGTTCGTTCAGTATCCAAGTAGATACCCAACAGGGTGCAGCACAAGAAGGTGAGGATTGGACGTTAGGTCAGAAGCCCTGGTCGGTTCTCTACATTCCTTTAAAGGCTATGTGGAGGTCTCCTCTCAGTTATACAGCTTTGACCCTTAAGCACCCCCTAAGTTTATTCCAAGTTTATTACCTGGAAAAGTTTATTACCTTCCAAGTTTATTACCTGGAAAATAAAAAAATAAATGAGAACAAATGAATCATTAACCGTTTTATTTAAATCTTGATTCACTTCATTCTGTTGCATCTTGCAGATTGTTTATATGATATATAGAAGTGAAATTATTAAAAATTCAGTGCACAAGGATTTTAGACACCGTGTGGTGCAAAGTGCAAACCCTCCCCAACAACATAAGTTTGTTATTTGTGCTTCATCTTATTTTTTTTATTTCCAGGTCAAGGTGGTCGAATTGCTTCTGCTGGTAATACATTATCTTCTTATATTGTAAGAAGCTTGGGTTTAAAGAAAAAAGTGGATGATAATGTTGACCCAAGGGAAGCAATTTTAAAATATGCAAAAGATGCTGCAGAAAATCCATACTGGGTAACACCTGCTTATGCAAGGTAAGATGCTATTTAACCTCTAATGACTGGGCAGAGATGTGTTATAATTATACATTGGCGATATAAATGTTAAATTTTTGGAATATGAATACATTTTGAATGTTTTTTCCACTTGAGGACAAAGTAAATTCTGCTGGACAAGAAATTATATTCCTGCTTTAATCCTTTATCCATAAACAAATGAAATTTGTGTGTAAGCTTGGGTAAAGGATAAAGCAAGAATATAATTTTTTTGTCTGTTAGAATTTACTTTGCAACCAAGCAAAAAACTTTCTTCGATCCAGAGTATTTTAAAAATGATGTTCCCAATGTGGTCTAGTTAACTACAGTGGATTCCATTTAATTGGGCCGCATTGGGAACACCATAATTTAGCGGAATTAAGTGACTGTCTCAATTGAAGAAAGTTACATGTCAAGGACATAAAAGGTATATGTAATCTGTTTTTTTTTTTTTTTTTTTTTTGATTGGTTGATTGAATGTAATTAAACAAAATCAAGATATAGTACTTCCTACTTCCTTCATTGCTTTCTTATATGAAATAGAGTTATAATCCAGTAATAAATTTTTTATGGTCCAGGTAGTCATTCATTCACACTTGAGGGTATCATCATCACTTTCTTGTTCTTCTAATGGCCTCTGATGTTTTGCTTAAGTTTCCTCCACAATTTCCTCATGAAAATCTCATTTTTATTATGGTATTGAAGACTACTGTCAGTGGATGCAAACTCTTCATAGTTTTCTGATGTGATTCATGTCTAATGAGATGTCATTTTCACTACTGACTGTTGTCCCATTTTATGATATTTATTCTATCTAGTGAACTTCTGCTTATTTATGTTCAACTATTATCTATGTACGAGATATCACCCCAAAATACAAATATACAAGCTATTTCTCCTCTTAGTGTCCCTAATATTTATATTATACTGTGCCTTTTGGGACATTTAGTTTGAGATATTAAATACAAAAACATGGAGCAATTACTAAAATATGTCTGAATGTGAAACAATATTGCAGTCGTGACACGTTATCTCGTTTTTTTTTTTTTTTTTTACATTAATATCCTGCATGATTAGGTTCGTACGTTTTTCAAGTGGTGCATTGGGCAGCAATTTCAGACAACTGTTTTATCAACGAACAAAGGTTTATTAAACTCATTAGCATGGTACAATTCAGTTAATATATATAACTCAATTCAATACTAAGAAAACATTTACAAATTAACATTAGCTTATCACAAGTAATTTGGCTATGATCCTATATGGGTATTGCGATCATGCTGCCATAACAAATTCAACTCATACAATCCTATGTATAATCCCAGATCTAATTATCACATTAGTTAACTCTATATTAGTCTGAATACGCTATAAGCTATAGCACCTGGACATATGTGATCAACTCACTCTATTTCAACTATTTAAAACTCTATAAACTGAGAAATGTAGGTTACCATCTGATTGGCGAAGAATTAGAAGATCTAAAAAGGCTAACTGCTTATTTGATTCTACTTCTTGGTTAAACTTGATCCTAGGATGAAATGCATTTAACTTAGTGAGAAATTGTTGAAGTTCATCAGAAGAGCCATTCCATACAGCAAAAATGTCATCGACATATCTGAACCAATGAGTAGGTCTGGGAGAAATGTTGTCAAAGATACGTTGTTCAAAATGTTCCATAAAGAAATTGGAGATAGCAGGAGAAACTGACTTTTGTTTATAGAAAGAAGACTCATACAGGCCCTTATATCCATGCGGAATCTCATCACCATCCCAGTCAAAAGGCAGGAACTATTAAAACACTGGTTCATCGGGCCCACTCCTTTTGTTCTTCAGACAATATTTTACAGAAAGAACTACAATAAATAACTTCTTCCTTTCTATCTAATGGTTATAAGAATTGCTTCATTAAAAGAACTTTGAGTAGTTTTAATATGCCTTCCTCTTAAACACAGAGGAAATAATGCGCATTACTATCCCTTATGTACAAGGCATCAGTGAACATATAGCAAAAGTTTTAAAACCACTGAATATTTTTGTTGCCTTTCGACCATTTAGAAAAATCTCCACCTTTCTCACTTCTCCTAAGGACAAGCTTCCACATCTTAATCATCCAGGTGTCTACCAGATTCCGTGCTCTTGTGGATTATCTTATTTCGGACAAACGGGAAGATCTGCCTCTATTCGGCTAGAAGAACACCAATCTTATATTGAATACTTTAAACCTGAAAAGTCTGGACTTTCTGAACATGCAATCTTCACTAGACACAGAGTTCATTGGAGAAAGACAAGAGTTCTTCACAAACGTCAGTTTCTCATGGAACGCCTTTATAAACAAACATGTGAAACTCTACTTCATTCTCCTAACTTAAACAGATTCGACGGCTTATGTCTATCCCCTTTATGGGAGATAGTACTTTACAAATCAGCTAATCGTTCCTAACTTTTTATTGTATTAATTTTTTTTGTTTTTATTTTTTATTTTTTTTTTTAGGAAAGTTATTGACCTTTTTAGTTATCTTACACCAGCTACTTAGGTGGCGCTTTTTGGAATTATCAGTTAGTGTTTAATTTTGAGCTTAATGTACTGAAGATGCCTGTGACACACAGGCGAAATTATACTATTAAATAATCTTTCTACGTGAGTTTTTTCCGTTATTTATTTTGTATCGATATGTCTACTCACGGTATACCTCTTTTAAAACTTAATGTATCTTATGTTACTCTGTGCCTTATCCTTCTCATTATATTTGACTACACTGCTATCTTTTAATGTATTGGACCTAATTCCATTTTCATTTGAATTATTCACAAATCTTGCACAATCTGTGAGTATGTGTGCAGCCTTCATAGCAAGAGGTAAATCCCAAACTAATAACTCACTTATTGCCCTTCTAAGCTTGAATATAAAACATAAGAAGTCGGCATAAATAAACTGCCGCTTAGATTGTACATTTACTTCACGTCTCCTGTTCATGTTCCACCATGAGTATTTAAAGTAACCTCTAGATCTTTCAAATCTCTCAGTTAAGTTCACAGCAATTGTTCCCTGACTACTTTCCCCTAATTTCCTTTCCTCTACACTTTGATTATCTACTACTTTGACGTTTGTTATGAGGTAAGTCTTCGTCTGGTTGTTGTCTTTGGATGTTGAAGTTAATGAAGAATCATTCTGGTTGTCAATACATTCTTCATTATCCCTCTTAGACTGTACACTTTGTACGATGTTAGCCTCATTTTTCATTCTGCCTTGATGTAATTCCCTAACCTTCCTTCCCTTATTATTTCTCTCTTTACCTGACTGCTTTCTTCCCATAAGGAACATTTCATTACGAGAGAAGTTGCATGAGAATTTATACTTCTCTGGAAATCTTATTCTCAAGATGATTTGTGAGCTTGGGCGAGATGTCCTAGGGAGGACCAACAACTCCTGCCAAACACACACACATTAAACTCAGGTAAGTATATTTTCACTCTAACCTTCTTGTTTACATAAACATTTGAGGTCGATATCCCCGATAATCTGATCGGTCTCTTTAAATTAGAAATGCCTCGCCATACACGGGATTTTATTCCTTGAAAATAATGTTCCGTTATGACAGAGGCTTGGGAACCCGTATCTAGCAATACATCACAATGCAAACCTTGTATCTTACCCTTAATTATCATTTTCGACTTTCTTTGTTGTTCATGATTTCTTTGCCTACCTTAATTATGAGGAGTTTGCCCAGACTTTGACTCATTTCCATTATTTCTCATGGAGGGTATCCTATTACTAAAACAATTACGAGCTAAGTGCCCTATCTTGTTACAATTAAAGCATCTAGGAGGCTCCCTTCTGTCTCCTTGTTCATGATTTCTCTGTGTTTGGGGTAGAGACACTTCGGGTTTCCTTTCTGTCACTGCCGCCAACTTTTGCATTACATCATCCAGATGGTTCAACATAGGCTTTTGAAATGTTTCTACTTCTAGTCTGATTAATTCATTAGTCTTTTCTGGTTGAAGGATAGATGATTTCGAAGTCTTATCTGTGACTGCCGCCAGCTGTTTCAGTACAGCATCACGACTGTCTATTAAGGGCTGTTGTAACTGTTCCACTTCTTGTTTTATTATAGAACATACATCTATGTTTGTTAGTCCTACTTGTTTATGGATGTTTAATTCATTTTCAGTTACTTGATTAATGTTGACTGATTTTTCTCTTTCTCCCTCACTATCCTTCAGAATTGCCCTTCTCTTCAATTATGTTTATTGACCCTGGAACATGTGCAGGATGGAGGTCTCTAAGCATTTGTTCACGTTCCTTTACAGCATCGTAACATTCTCTTAAATTGGATAATCTCTTATCGAATGGCGTTTCCTTTAACTCAGGTTGACTCCCTGTCTGAATTGTTGGAAAATGGCCCAGTCCAAGTGAGACTTTTCTTCACTAAGTACACTCAGGGTACTAGCTATCGTCAGTAACCTGTTATGGAACTCAGCCACACTTTCCTTTTCCCTTCTGAGAGCACCTCTGGAGCTTCCATAAGTTAGGTCCCAAGCTTCCCAGTTTTGAGAATCAGAAATTAGGACTGTCTTAAATCGGGAGTAATCCAGGGTTTCCTTGAGAATGGGGGAAGAATACAGGAAAGCTTTAGCCTTTCCCACCAGTTTACTTCGGAGTAAGACTAGCAACTGAAAATCAGTCCCTCCTCCAACTCTTCTAAGCTCTTCTATATAACTAAAAAAATTTAGGACATCATCAGTCTCTTCGCCCGAAAATTGTGGGAACACCTGCTTTGGGTTAATGTAGCGAAAAAATTCGCTGTTATCCATGCCTAAATTACTGGAGGGTTCAGTCATACTTGCATCCAATTTACACTAATTAACTCTCTAAAATTCTCAACAAAACTTAACTAAACTTCTACCTCTCAGTTGTCTGATCTGCACCCAAAACCAACTTGTTGTGAATAACTTGTAATTAAGATTTAATTAGCTAAACTACATCCTGTCAACTGCGCCATTTATGTTGTGTCCCATTTTATGATTTTCATTCTATCTAGTGAACTTCTGCTTATCTATGTTCAACTATTATCTATGTACGAGATATCACCCCAAAATACAAATATAAATGGCACAGTTGACAGGATGTAGTTTAGCTAATTAAATTATTAGCTAAACTAGCTAATAATTTAATTAGCTAAACTACATCCTGTCAACTAATAATTAAATTAGCTAATAATTTAATTAGCTAATTAAGCTATTTCTCCTCTTAGTGTCCCTAATATTTATATTATTCTGCGCCTTTTGGGACATTTAGTTTGAGATATTAAATACAAAAACAAGGAACAATTACTAAAATATGTCTGAATGTGAAACAATATTGCAGTCGTGACACGTTATCTCGTTTTTTTTTACATTAATATCCTGCATGATTAGGTTCGTACGTTTTTCAAGTGGTGCATTGGGCAGCAATTTCAGACAACTGTTTTATCAACGAACAAAGGTTTATTAAACTCAGCATGGTACAATTCAATTAATATATATAACTCAATTCAATACTAAGAAAACATTTACAAATTAACATTAGCTTATCACAAGTAATTTGGCTATGATCCTATATGGGTATTGCGATCATGCTGCCATAACAAATTCAACTCATACAATCCTATGTATAATCCCAGATCTAATTATCACATTAGTTAACCCTGTATTAGTCTGAATATGCTATATACTATAGCACTTGGACATATGTGATCAACTCACTCTATTTCAACTATTTAAAACTATGTAGATTAAATTATCCTTTCACTGCACTAACACATAACTTTGACATTTTAAAACTTTCCTATACGTTACAATACACATGCATAAATCTCAGGACACAAAATTACTTATATAATATTAACATTAACAAGCATACTTTCATTATAATCAGTCATGTACTAAAGTCCTAGTATAAATTTCCTTGGTCTCTTCAACAGTTCAGTAATAGAATAATAATTAAAATTAAAGACGATTTTCAGTTAACACGGGATTTTTTTACAGTACCTTTTCTCTTGAGTTTTCTATATTGGCCTCTACACTTTTCCGATTGATCTATCCTGGTATGATCTCTCCTATAATCGGTCACTCTTAAGTTCTTTTGGCATCAAACTGTGCTTATGCGATCTTTACTTTTCGCACTTAAATTAAGAACACAATCATCTATACCATTGGCTGTGAAACTCACCATGTGGACCCAGACTTCTTTACAGATTTCCTTTTCACTGGACGATGAAACACATAAATAATACCTTCTTTCCTTTGGCTAAATGGCAATCCTCATTTCTTACCATAGGAAATACAGAATCAAAATCCCGCTCACTTTTGTTTCCTTGTTGTGACGGCGGAGATAACTCCAATCCCACCACTCAGGAAAACCACGCAAAACCTATACGAAGGAGCTCGTGAAGAAACTATCCGGGAAAAAGCCTCTTGGGGGGGCGTTTCTAACTTTTTTATACCTCGACTCCTAACGGCACCTTCTTTAATTATTTTTTCTCCGCCCCTTACATGATTCGACTTCACCGACCAATTAGGGTGCCGTTTTTCTGCCAAACATCCTTTGGTCGGCAAGCCCGTGACAATGTCTCAAATCCGGGAATTGACCCTGAGCGATAGTCTATTGTTTTTTTATTTTTGCTAGCCTCTAAATTAATCCCCTTTCCAAATTTTTAAGAATTTACTTAATATTTTAATCTCTAGCCTCTCACATACAATTCCTTTCTGTCTTACTTAGCTAATTTTTTCATATCACAACTGTAATACATTCCTTCTTTTATTATTTAGTTCAACAAACACTTTTTTGACATATATTTTACTTGGATGCAAGAATATTTTTCTTTCTTTAAATAATTTATGTACTCGCTTTTATACAGGGTTTTTATTTAATTTTCTCTTCATGTTACACTATTATAACTGAAAATTCCACATAGTGAAGGTATTAGGGTGTAACACTGACCATATTTGGCATATCCATGACTGAATGCTTAAAACCACAGTGAGCAAAACAGTTTTGAATGATCTTGTTGCTTATTCCTGATTATTGGCTATTCCACTATTGGTTATAAACTGTATTGGTTGTGTATAAGATTAACTTTTGCACTGATCTACTTAGCAGTTGCTTGTCAAGAATTAGAAAAAGTTTTCTAGATTTCCATTGTAATTTTATGTCCCAACTCATAAGTCAATTCTTAAAAAATTCAGATGTCATCCATGCATTTTTGTACACATGGTACTAAACTGATAAACTCTTTTTAATCTCTTTAAAGCAGGGGTTTCCCAACCTTTTTGTTTCCTAGAGCACATTCTAAAATACCGGTAGGGTGACGGGCACCATCTATTTTTTCAAGCAAATTTTTTGAATTCGTTTGTTAAATGAATACATACAAAGTTTACATTATAATCAAATGTTTTATTACTTAAAAGTTTACATTATATAAAAATTTAAATATATATATGTAAGTTAGTGTGATCTTTGGCATAGCATTTCATTGGCCAGTGCTTCATAATTAGAAGAATATGATGATATTCCAGTTCTTAAACTGGAATGAACAACTTTGAATGTGCGTCTACTTTACATTGTATGCGTTTAATACTCGTCATATGTCATTAACGCATGCATCATATAGCATGCTATGAATTTTTGCGTGATTATTTCAAACTATACGGCACACGGTTGAAAAGTGGCGGACACACACAAATTGGTCAACGGGCACCATGGTGCCCACGGGCATAGGGTTGGGAACCCCCTGCTTTAAAGCATCAAGACCTAGACCTTTTTCTAATAACTAGCAGCTTTCATTCACCAGTAGTTCACTACATATTTGAACACTGCTTTCATTGATCCAAACAGTGTAATGTGTTTATAACACAAGGACTCATCTGATGTGGCACAATGAAATGGCTGTTTCGCAAGCATTGAAGATGTCATTGGTACTAAATTTTTCTAACAATTCATGTGGTGGAAGTCACTATCTGACCCAAATAAATGAAGCAAATTCTTGTTATATTCTCATTTTGTTTTTGTTCTTCCAGACTTGTCCCAATAAAACAGCTACGTTGATTAACCAGAATTTACTGTACTTGCATAGGGAAATATATGACGACTACATTAATTTAATGTCATTATACATTATGAAAATTATGGATATGACTACCATGTTAGAGTAAAACTTTAGTTTAATATAAACCAAAATATACACTCAACTTTTCAACCTTCACATTAAGGTCATCTTCTGTAGTATACGTCTGGTATACTTCTGGAGTATACAAAGAAACAAGCTGCACTACAATCTACATGGCATGCCAAAGTTACTGATCAACCGTTAAAACTATTTGCCTGACCTCTGGTTCTAAAAAAAAAAAAAAAAAAAAAACTCACTACATCAAAGCTAGAGTCCTGTTATTATTATCTATTAGGTTACAAAGTTAAATTAATTGAGAGTAACATGTTCATACAAAAAATAATAGATAAATAAATAAACAGAAAATAAAATTACTTATATAAGTATACACTAGTGGCCAAAATTGTGGAAACCTTTTGGAAAAAGTGTATTTCTGAGGTTTGATGGCTCATAACACCACTTTTTTTTTTGAGTAATACTATAAAATTATATATCAATGGAAAGATAATTTAATCAAGAATGTAATGCAATAACTTTTATGAAGGATTTTTTTTATTAGAACAGCAGTTATAAAAAAGAAAAGTGAAGCACATAGAAAAAATGAGATATACAAAAATTCTCACAATGTGAGTTAATACTTAGTTGGGTAATAACCTTTAGCCTTAATTACGGCCTTACAATGCCTTCCCATGGAGTGAACCAAGTTTTTTTAGTTCTGCAGCTGTTATAATGTGAAACCAAGATTGAATTATTGCTTCTATTAATTGGGTTTTATTGCTGGATTGCTTCTGACTAACAAGTTTCTTTAGTCGGCTTCATAGATTTTCGATTGGGTTAAGGTCTGGGCTATTCCCAGGCCATTCCAGCAGTGGAATATGATTATCTTGAAAGCACTTTTTTGCACACAGCAGCAACATGACATGGAGCTGAATCCTGTTGAAATATAAATGCTTCATTATCTTGGAAAAGATCACATGCAGAAGGCTTAAGTTTGGGCGCAAGTATTTCATTTATGTATTTTTGGGCATTTATATTCCCATTAATCATGCAAATTCTGCCCACACCTTTTGATGTCATACAACCCCAGATCATAACACTAAATGGGTGTTTCATGGTAGGTGTAATACAATCAGGATGCAAATCTCCGATTCTTCTCCTTACGTATTTTATGCCATCACTACCAAACAGGGAGATTTTGGTCTCATCACTCCAAATAACACTGTTCCGCTGTCCAGTTAACATGGGTTTTACCCCAGTTTAATCTTTTCCACCTTTGTTTGAGAGATAAAAATGGCTTTTTTTATCTAAATTTTATCTAAATTTAGATAAAAAATTTTTTATCTAAATTCTAGCATTTAGACCAAATTCCTGCAGTCTGCCCAAACAGTCCTTGCACTCAACTTCACATTGTATTGCGCCATTTCATTTTGTATACACCCAGATGATTTTCTTCTGTCACGTAGGCACAGTCTCTCAATTCTTCTATCATCAATTGCTGTTGTACACCTTTTCCTGCCTTTACCAGTCTGGTTTTGTAGTGACTGAGTCTCCTTTTTTTGTGGCTTTTTTTGTGGAAATGGCTTTTTTTGTGGAATTCTAGCATTTAGACCAAATTCCTGCAGTCTGCCCAAACAGTCCTTGCACTCAACTTCACATTGTATTGTGCCATTTCATTTTGTATACACCCAGATGATTTTCTTCTGTCACTTAGGCACAGTCTCTCAATTCTTCTATCATCAATTGCTGTTGTACACCTTTTCCTGCCTTTACCAGTCTGGTTTTGCAGTGACTGAGTCTCCTTACACCTCTTCAAAAATTTAGAAATTCCACCTTTGGTTAAGTTTCCACCAATTTTTCTTCTAATTTCTTCATAACTGTAGCCTTGTTCACTTAATAGTACTATTTTACATCGCTTTCTGGGTGACCAGTCAACTCTTTTTGCCATTTCTTTAATTTTATTACGTTTTACAAGCTCACTAAATGAAAGAACACAAAAAAAAACCCCCGACCAACTTGTTAGCAATCATATAACACACTGACAAATGTCCTCCTCTCAGCTCCAATACATGACATCAATAGCTGAATCCTACTGTGACCTTATTGGCTCATTGCCAAAACAAGATGACACCTGATTAGCTCTCTAAACACTCATGCTCATTGGCTACATTCAAATGAAGGAAAACTACTTCATATCAACCTAAGCACATTGTGCTTCTTTTTTTATGGTTATTTGGCTATATCTTTTCATAGAATACAGATAATTGAACAAACTTTGTTGCATTACATTCTTGATTAAATTATCTTTCCATTGATATATAATTTTATGGTATTACACCAAAAAAAAGTGGTGTTATGAGCTGAAACCTCAAAAATACACTTTTTTCAAAAGGTTTCCACAATTTTGGCCACTAGTGTACATATAAAATGCAATTGATATAGATAGTGGCCAATAAAAATGAAAATCTTACAGTTCTAAAGTTAGAGTTTGCTGGAAATTAAGTCTG